>NC_133774.1:120873832-121048089 GCF_003597395.2 Chelonoidis abingdonii
TCAGGAGGGGGCAGTTGGGGACAAGGAGAAGGGAGGCTTAGATAGGGGCTGGAGTCTCAAGGGGCAGTTAGGAGCAGGGGTCTCGGGAGGGGATAATCAGAGGACAAGGAGCAGCGGCATTTAGATAGGGGGTGGGGTCCCGGGGGGCAGTTAGGGGCAGGGGTCCCAGGAGAGGGGTATCAGGGGACAAGGACAAGGACCAGCAGTGCTTAGATAGGGGGTGGAGGTCCTGGGGGGTAGTTGGGGCACAGGTCCAGGGGATGGGGCAATCAGCAGCTACGGGCTGAGATTCGAAGGGCTCTGGGCTGCCGGCAGCCTCTGGGAGCCCCGAGCCCTTTAAATCCCAGCCGTCCTCGCCGCCGGAGCCACTGCCGGGATTCAAAGGGCTATGGGGTGCCAGCAGCGTGGGGAGCCCTGAACCCTTTAAATCCCAGCCACGGGCTGGGAATCTCTGCCAGCAGCCCAGGGCCGTTTGATTCCCACCACGGCTGAGATTTAAAGGGCTCTGGACTCCCCGTGGCTGCTGACAGCCCAGAGCTCTCTGATTCTGGGCCGCGGCTGAGATTTAAAAGGCTCTGGGCCCCACGCCGCTGCGGGCATCCCAGAGCCCTCTGACTCCCAGCCGCGGCTGGGAATCTCTGCAGGCAGCCCAGAGCCTTCTGACTTTGGCTGTGGCTGGGATTTAAAAGGTTCAGGGCTCTCAGCCGCTGCAGGCAGAGCTCTTTGATTCCCTGCCTCGGCTGAGATTTAAAGGGCTCTGGGCTCCCCACCGCTGCAGGCAGCCCAGAGCCCTTTGATTCCCTGCCACGGCCGTGATTCAAAGGACTCTGGGCTGCCCGCAGAGCACCCTGTGCGAGGGATTTAGAATACTCCCGCGGGCTGCACAGTGAGGCTCCGCAGGTCGCATGTTGTGCAGGCCTGCGATAGGTGTTGTACAAACACATAGTAAGAGATTCTAGCCTTTGGGCAGCAGGAACTCTCACATGAGACAAGACAGACAGAGAATCAGAGGGGTGATGTGACTTGCTGAAGGTCACATGGCCGGTCAGTGGCAGAACCAGTGAAAGAACCAAAGTCCCAGCTCCAGTGCCCTGTCCGCTAGACTGTATATATGGAACCCCTTGGACTCAGACCCTAAATCAGGCCCTAACTAATAAATCGTACTTCTACAAGTAACTGCACCAAAGTGTGTAGAAACTGCCACAGGAAAACGGAGAGTTCCTTCCACAGAGGTATGATGTGCCCATGTGAAGGTAAGATGGATCGCTTGGAGGCCTTGTGGAAAACTTGAGCAAATCCAAAGAAAGAACAAATCAAAAGGGATATATTTCTTTGCAAATTTAGCTTTAAATAGATAGAGCACATTTTTTAAAACCTAGAGCATGAATCAGAAATAAACAATCTATTCATCATGAAACAGTATTACGGGAAAATGGTTTTATTTCCAATTTTTCCCTTCTACTCACTTTCATTTTGTTATATTATCTTGAGAATTTTTTTAAAAAGATGTTTTCTAGAAGGAGAATGTGTAGGTGGGTGTAGGTGTAAAAATGAGAGAAATTACAGGGATAATACTTAGCATGTACACATAAGGTAATTCTCAGTTGCACACTGTATTTTGTGACAACCACCTGCTTAGAAATCATTTCTTCCTTTATTTCGCCTAATTGAAATTATACTGACAAAACTAATTTCCTCCAGGAAAGTGGAAAAAAATAGTGTACTGGAATTGTACTCTGCTGCACTGGCATGTCTTTTTTTATATTACAGTGCTCTGAGTCTGCAATATTCCCAAGGGCTACAAAATTCAGACTCAAATAGGTAAGAGAAAGTGTTTTTCCCTAACATTCTCAAATATGCATTAAATATGCATTACTGTTCCATTACAACTATATTCACAGAATTTACTTTAATCCACTAGAAATGGGATTGTAGTATTAATGTGTGTTGAGAAAATGTAATTGGAAAAGGTGGACTATACTGGAGAAATGAGTCAACTGATAATTAAAGAAAAACACCAGTCACTAGTTATAATACCTTAGATACTCTCAATATTCATTGAGCTACGGGCAAAATTAAAGAGCACCACATGACTTAGGCACTTAGGATCCTAAATCCCATTCACTTTTAGTGAATGCAGTGGCTACAGTAACTCCTCTCCAGAGCAGCCATTTCAGCTGGAATAGTGGCTGTATATTCCAACATATGCTCCAGATCATGATTCCGAGCCATTGGATCCACATAGAATTTTCAGACCATTCTATTTGATTTCTTCTTTTATAAGTGTTAGGCTCCAATTTCACAAGAAGCTCCACACGTTACAAGAGTGTTCTACTTTTGTATATATGTAAACAATTAATGGATAAGGTATTAGCTCAAGAATATGCAGCCCAGCTCCTCTCCCAACAGGACTACTTTATACAAAGTAGGAACCTTTCAGTTTGAACCCTCACAGTGTCCACATGGGGGAGTTACAGCGCAGCACTTTGGTACGCACTGCTATTCACACCCTGATAGTCCGAACTTCTGGGCAGTGCAGACATATCCAAAGTACCACTTGAAAAGGTGAGTCTTGTAAGTAAGAATGTAACATGTACGGCAAATAGCTTCCTCTGGGTGCTCTTTACACCTGCTTTTATCTCCAGGTGTACAGCCCTTTGCACCAAAACACAGATCTTACTCTTACTTCTATTCTTGACGATGGTGTTGAGAGCAGTTAGAGTACTATATAAAATCATAAGGGCTTTTTTGCTGAACAATGGTGCCAATTAAAAAAAAATAACATTCATAAAAAAAACAGAGTGAAAGGATGAAATATGTATCTTGTTTGTAGCTATTTTTTTCCTAAAGTACATGCCAACTGGCAGTTTATCCCTGATAAATACATTTATACAGCACACTGCTGGAATTTAAATAGCTCATATTACAGACTCTGTGTATGGAATCATGTTGGATATATATAAGTGATTCTAATAAAATTACAGAAACATATAAAACAAACTGCCGACACAGATGCAATTTCATAGATGCAGTTTATATCTTGGCTTTGTATCTTTCCAACATGCAAAGTAAGAGAGATAAAGCCTACTGATATCGATCTCAATGCCTGGTCATAAAAAATTAAAAGTTATCTGCCAGCAAAAAGAAAAAGAATGTTTTCCATTTTCTTTGGAGAGCTCTAGAGGGCTTGTGTGAATGCAATTTACTACATTAATAAAATAATTGTGTGAATTTCTTTTATTGTTTCCCTTACACTTAAAAAAACACTGCGAAGTATTTTATTTGACTCTTGTGCCCTTTAGATGTGCCTGAATATTTGACTGTAGCTTCAGTTAAAGAGATCACAGCATCAGCAGTGGGCCTATGCAGGTTTCAGAGAAGGGATCTATTTCAGACCTATTGTGGTTAATGGAAGTCTTTCAAGTTCAGGAGAAGTGAGAGAGAGCTCCAAAAGGGGGAAGGCTTTGAACATACTGTGGATTTGGAAGAAAGCCTAAAGTGCTCCTTTGGGGCCTGATCCAAAGCCCATTGACTTCAGTGGGCTTTGGATTGTGTCCTTGAAGAGAAAAGAGGGTTACTCACCTTTGTAACTGTTGTTCTTTGAGATGTGTTGCTCATATCCATTCCAGTTAGGTGGCGCATGCCGCGTGCAGTTTGCGGAAGCACTTTAACCTACACGCCGGTAGGTCGGCTGGCACCCTCTGGGTGGCGCCGCTCATTGGCACTGGTATGATTATACCCCTGCCGACCCAGCACCCTTCAGTTCCTTCTTGGCACGCTACTCCGGACAGCGGGGAAGAGATGGCTGGAAAGTCGGAATGGATAGCAACACATCTTGAAGAACAATCAGTTACAAATGGTGAGTAACTACTATTTCTTCTTCGAAGTGATTGCTCATATCCATTCCAGTTAGGTGATCCAAGCCTTACTAGGCGGTGGGTCGGAGCGAATCGTGGACTGATGCACAAACGCTGAGCAAGGCTGAATCATCTGTGGACTGTTGAACAGAGCATAATGCGCGAAAGGTGTACGCGAGGACGCAGGTAGCACTGTCGCGACATTTTCTTGGCATCGAGGTACATGAGCAGAGAAGGTCAGTCTGATGATGCCTGAGCCCTAGGTAGCATATGTGCAGTGAGATGTCCGTAGGAATCTGAGCCAAGTCGACTAGAAGTTGGATAGCAGCCGTCATCCATGAGGAGATTCTCGGGAGGAGACGGTAACGGCCTTCATTTCTGTCACCACTGCAACAAGAGTTGGGCCGATTATCAAAAGGGCTGTTGTCACGTTCAATATTGAAAATTGCCGCAAGCGCCCCTCAGTTCTAGCGGAGTGCAATTGTTGTTCGCATCGCGATGTACTGGGACTCGGAAAGAAACGCAGAGACAAGATGCCTGATTGGACTGGAGGCCGATACCATCGTAGGAGGAAGGGCTTGACCTCCATTTAGGTCCGCAATGGCACTTGCCCTGTGTGAAGACAGTTAACGGTGGGTCCGATCAGTAGAGCGCTCGAAGCTCGGAGACCGCTGGACCCGACTGTAATGAGCTACTGAGGAAACACTGATCTCGCAGCGACAGGTATATAGCAACAAGCAATGTTAGCCTACGGCTTCAAATGTGCAGACTATAAATCTGTTAAGCGCAGTGTTTATCGATGGTCAGATAGGGGCGACAGTGTGATGGGTGACAGGTGTTCCAGGCCTTGAAGAATCAATGATAACTATAAGGAGTGTTGAGAACAATGGCAGTGCCACACTCCCCTGAGGTGGAAGGTATAGATGGCACCAAGATGCACTCTCAATGAAGATACCGCACAGACCTGGCTTGCTTAAGAGACCAAAGAGTTTAAGTCCACATGTGGAGGGGTTCGCAACTCAGTAGGAGAGTAAACATTCTACGCGTTTCGCCATAGCAGTGAGAAAGCTTACACTTGGCCAATCACGATTGAACCGAGTGGAAGCTTCCGCTACCACGGAGTACTTTGTCTGTACCGAGTCAGAGCAACGCAACTTCTGATCGTATTAGCACGAGCCAGCACGCCGTGAGGGAAGAGCTCGCAGTGATCTGGGCGTGCAGACTGCGTAGTCCTGCGTTATGATGGTCTGGATGGAGGTTGGCAGGTAAGGGATTGCTATCGAAGAGTCTAAGCCGGCAATGGCAGTACAGGAATGTTGCATGAGCGCACCGACTGGAAGCGATCATGTTAACGGTTGCGTCCTTGTCCTTGCGGAGTTTAGCAGGACTTGTGAACCATGCGCGTGAATGGTGGAAGGCATAGAGCAGTGGGTTTCACAGCATTAGGAATGCTCATCCGAGATCAGATCCGCGGTGAAAGATCCTGCGAATAAGAGAGAACATCTGGCATTTTCCGTTCGCTACAGTGGAGTGAAGAGGTCATGTCGAAGGAATTCACATTGTGGAAACCGAGATGATACTACATTCCGGGCGTATCGATCATCGTTGCAATCAGAGGAAGGACCGCTGTCTCAGTTGATTCCGTAAGAGTTGTCCGCATACCCCTGGGAGAAAGGGCTACCAGATCGGACGAGGGGCTAATGTCAAAAAGTCCCAGAGTTGGATGGTCTCCTGACAAAGGGGGGGAAGATCGAGTCCCTCCCTGTTTGTTTATGTAATACATGGCCGTTGTGTTGTCTGTAAACACTGAGACACAACGGCCTTGTAGATGTTCCTGGGACACCCGGCATGCCAGGCGGACTGCTTTCAGCTCTCGGACATTTATGTGTAGCGCCAGTTCCTGAGATAACCAGTGGCCTTGTGTACGAAGGTGTCCGAGGTGAGCACCTCAGCCGAGAGATGACACGTCTGTCATCAGGGACATTGAGGGTTGGGGTGGATGAAACGGCAGCCCTGCACACACCAGGGAGGGAGTCAGCCACCAGTCTAGGGAACCTAGAATGTTCAGGGGAATGGTGACTATCGTGTCTATTGGGTCCCTGTCTGGGCGGTATACCGAGTTGAGCCAAGTTTGGAGAGGACGGAGACGGAGACGGAGTCTGGCATATTTGGTGACGAACGTGCAGGCAGGCATGTGACCTAGGAGACCAAGACAAGTGCGAGCCAAGGTCGTCAGGAAATTCTGCAGACCTCGGATGATTGTTGCCATTGCCTGAAACCGCGGCTGTGGTAAGGAGGCCTTGGCTAGATTGAAGTCCAGGGTAGCTCCTATGAAGTCTAACCTCTGCGTGGGAACCAGAGTGGATTTCTCCATATTGATCATCAAGCCTAGACGTGTGAATAGGTCCCTGACGATGCCCACATGCTGGGTGACTTGTGTCTTGGAGGTTCCTCAGATTAGCCAATTGTCCAGATACGGAAATACGTATATCTGACATCTGCGGAGATAAGCGGCGACAACAGCCATATACTTCGTAAATACCCTTGGGGCTGCAGAAAGGCCAAGGGGCAGGACCGTAAACTGGAAGTGCTGACGGTCGGCTACAAAGCGAAGGTACCTCCTATGCGGAGGAAAGATGGCAATGTGAAAGTACGCGTCCTTCATATCGAGGGCAGCATACCAGTCTCCAGGATCCAAGGATGGGATAATGGTCCCCAGGGACACTATGCAGAACTTCAACTTTATCATAAACTTATTGAGTCCTCGCAGGTCTAGGATAGGTCTGAGACCTCCCTTTGTCTTGGGGACTAGGAAATAACGGAAGTAAACCCCTTGCCCTTTTCTTCCTTTGGTACCTCCTCTATCGCTCCCATGGCGAGGAGCGTCCGCACCTCCTGCAAGAGGAATTGCTCATGAGAGGGGTCCCTGAAGAGGGACGGGGCTGGAGGGGGGGGGGTGAAACAAATTGGAGGTAGTATCCATATTTCACTATGCGTAGGACCCAGAGATCTGAGGTTAACTGGGACCACACCGGGAGGAAGTAGGAGAGACAGTTGGAGAAGGGAAGAAAAGGATCCTGGCCTGTAACTGGTATGTCGTCCTCGGGCGCACCGTCAAAAGTTGGACTTTGGTCCCACTGGTGGTTTCAAGGGACCTTGGTTTTGGCCCCCTTGGGGTCCTGACTGGCGTCTACGCCCACCTCGTCCACGTCACCTGCTCAAGTCTTCTCTGTGTCTAGGCACAAAGTATGGGCGGTGAGGTTGGGGACGGAAAGGCCTGCGTTGAGTCACCGGCATATGCATGCCTAGAGAATGCATTATGTCTCTATTGTCCTTCAGGCTTTGCAGTCTAGCGTCAGTCTTTTCCGAGAAAAGACCTTTGCCATCAAACGGCAAGTCCTGGACGGTATACCGTAGCTCCGGTGGGAGGTTGGAAACCTGCAGCCATGAGATGCATCTCATGGCAACGCCTAAGGCCAGAGTCCTGGCTGCTAAATCGGCTGCATCTAGCGAGGCCTGGAGAGAAGTTCTGGCCACCTTTTCCCCTTCCTCCAAGAAGGCAGCGAACTCTTGGCGGGAGTCTTGAGGGAGTTGCTCCGTAAACCTACCCACCTCCGCCCAGGTGTTGTAATTACAGCGGCTGAGCAGGGCTTGTTGATTCGCCACCTGGAGCTGTAGGGCACCTGCCAAATACACTTTTCAGCTGAGCAGGTCCATTCGCCTAGCCTCTTTCGACTTCGGGGCTGGTGCCTGTTGGCCATGGTGCTCCCTCTCATTCACGGACTGAACGACTAGTGAGCAGGGAGGAGGATGGACATACAAATACTCATACCCACTAGAGGGTACCATGTATTTACGCTCGACTCCCCTGGCCACAGGAGGGATAGAGGCTGGGGATTGCCATACAGCGTCGGCATTGGCTTGGACAGTCCGGATAAATGGTAGAGCCACTCTGGTGGGGGTATCCGCCGACAGAATGCTCACTACCGGGTCCTCTACCTCTGAGACCTCCTCCACCTGGAGGTTCATATTGAGTGCTACCCTCCTGAGGAGGTCCTGATGAGCTCTCAGGTCGATTGGAAGAGGGCCCAAGGAGGATGTTCCTGCCACCGCCTCATCCGGAGAAGAGGAAGAGGAGATCCTGGGGACGAGCGGGTCCTGTGTGGCCTCTTGCTCTTGGGCCACTTCCTGCTCCAATGGGACCAGGGAGACCGATGAGTGGACTGGTGCTTCCTCTGTACCAGCCAGAGGGGGACGGCTAGTTGTAGCCTCTGGCATTCGGTGCTCTGATGGGGAAGAGCGAGACGGAACTACTGGAGCACCTTGGGCCTGGTGGTACGCCCAAGGTGTCCGGAAGGACCACTGATGTGGGCCCTGGTCCTGGGTCTAGACCTCCTGAAAGACTCTGGTGGGCACATCCGAACTGCAGTGCGGAGCATAAGAGCTCTCCAGTGGGAACGAACTGGAATTGTGTCTGGATGCCCATGGAGGAGTGGAGAGCCCTGCAGAGTTTCTATCCCAGACGGACCTTGCTCTACTTCGGCACCAGAGATAAGTACTGTACAGGAACACGATGATCGGGACCTTGCAACCGAAGCGGTGCCGGAGGTCGACAAGAGCTCGAGGCTCGACGTCGGGCGTCTACGGGAGTACGGTGCCGGAGCGGTGCTTTGGGCAACCGGAACAGTGCCGAGAGTAGCGTGCTGGGCAGAACGGGATGCCGACCAGTGCCCGCGACCTGCGACCGTTACCCAGCGGAGGACACGGTGCACGGGACTGCGAGCGGCGTTCAGCGGAATGGGAGCATCGTCTGGACCTAGATCCTCTGCGGGACCGCAATTCGAATGGTGCCAGTCCGCTGTGCCAACTGAAGTGGTCTTATAAGAAAGCTGCTGCCTATAAGACTGTATTACCCGCACCCGGCGGTGCCGGGGTATAGAGGCAGCCGTCGACTCTGTCATGGCAATTAGATCCCTCCCGTTGAGAATGTCTCTTGGCGTGATGGGATATGTGAGCTCTATCTGCGGCAACATCATACGCGGGAGGCTAACAGGCACCAGACTCGACAGCCCCTTATGGGACCGGAATCGACAGTGCCGAATTGCGGTGCCGTAGAGGGTGTTGGCACCCAGCGATCCAACTTAGACGAGCTCTCTGCTCGTGGTGCAGCAGCACAGAAGCAGCAGGAAGTCTTTAGTTTTCTGAGACTTGGGAGAGGGAAGCAGGTGCAGCTGACTTCGGTGCCGGTGACGGCCGGTGCCGAGACGCATTGTATATACTGGAGTGGTCCGGTGCAAGGAGCGCTTCTGCCCCCGCTGATTGAGCAGCGCTCAGTGCTTGAAGGCAGAGGGTGAGAGCCGTTCTCATTGAGGAGCTTTAAGTCTGAAAGTCCTGCTCTTTTTGGGTTGCGATGGCTTGGAAGCCTGCAGATGTGGACTTTAGCTGTCAGGTGCGATTCCCAGGCACTTCAGACAGGAGTTGTGTGATCACCTGTCGGCATCATCTTAGTGACAGGCTGAGACATGGTTTGGGCTGGGCCCAGCACGGAGTCGCGGGGAGGGCTAATCCCTGAACCCCTATGAACCATATTACACTAACTAATGCTAAACAGATAAATTAAGTATAAACTATAATAAAAGTTTACAACTAATTGTGATAGCAGGCATGGCCAGAAGGCCATAAGAGTTAGCAGGGGCCTTATTCCCTGCCAAGGAGAGGTTTGCTTTAGATTAACTAGAACAGTGTGGCCAATTAGAGCACCTGACTCCAGTTAGAGCACCTGACTCCAGTCAGGATATAACCCCTGCTTCATCGACAGGGGGTGGGTTGAAGGAGAAAGGTTGGATTGGAGCAGATGCAGAAGAGAAGAGTTTATCCAGAGAGAAAATAGAGGTTTTGGAGGAGTGCTGCGTGATTGGGAAGCCCAACAGAAACCTAGGTAAGGGGCACCAGGCTTGTATAGAAGAGAGGCGAGAAAGCCCTTCACAAGCTGACGGGTATGAGAGGGAAGTAACCCAGGAAGAAACCGCTAGTCAAAGTGGTTCACTCAACAACCCCAGGCCCCTGGGTTGGGACCTGGAGTAGAGGGCGGGCCCAGGTCCCTCCCTCTCCACTCCCCTCCTCCAAGGACACTAGGGGAATGATTAAGAACTGGTTCAGAGGCAAGCAATAGCGCCCTGAACCTACCCCAGAGAAGAGAAAGCGTGAGACCCAGCAGAACAGTACCGGCAATTTGCCACACTATGTACACAATAATGAACGAGAAAACTACAAGTAGCTAGGTGAGTGGAGGTCAGCTAAGCCACGCTCCACTGTTCCAACGACCGACATGGGCGGTAAGAAGGAACTGAGAGGTGGCTGGGTCGGCAGGTGTATATATCCGGTGCCATAGCAGCACCACTCCAGGGGCGCCCAGCCGACCCACCGAGTGTTGCTAGGGTAAAAAGTCTTCCGACGAACGTGCACACAGCGCGCGCACACCTAACTGGAATGGATATGAGCAATCACTCGAAGAAGAATGCCATGTTTTCAGCGAAGGTGGATAGAGGTAGCACAGCTATCATACACATGTAGAAAAGTGCTACTTCTTTAATAGGTCAGATATCAGAACGTTGCACTAACAAAATGTGAGACCACAGACTGATCTTGGTACGAACAAGTAAGGAGTGAAAAAACAGGATATGGACTGTATGATAGCAGCGTATGCACTCTTATGAGAGAGGTTAGTACCTGCACAGAACCATACACAAGGTACCAGTATTCCTGAAGCCCCAACTTTATATTGGTAGGTACATGAAGCTACATCTGTCATAACAAACAACAGCTGCAGTTGAACACATTTAACTAGTGGGAAAAGCATTCAAAAGAATGCATCAAAATAGTCAAAGTGACCAAATGATCATTTATTTGATTGTTACATGAACCCTCACCCAGAAGTTCCTGTACATCTTAGCAGTGAGCAACATCTGGACACTGATTATGCTTATAGGGTTGGATATCTGACCAAAGATGCCCAAGGCCCAGAAAACCTGCCTGTTTGAACCGACTGTCATTTCTCTTAGAGTATGTCTACACTTCAGCTGCTACAGTGGCGCAGTTACAGTTGCTGCAGCGACAGCACTGTAGTGTAAACGCTTCCTGCACTGATGGAAGGGGTTTTCCATCTATATAGTTAATCCACCTCTCTGGGAGGCAGTAGCTAGGTTGATGGAAGAATTCTTCCATCAACCTTGCTGTGTCTACACCAGGGTTAGTGTGCAGATAAGGGCTAAGTAGGGTGAGCCAATGTCCCGATTTTATAGGGACAGTCCCGATTTTTGGGTCTTTTTTTTTTATATAGGCTCCTATTATCCCCCACCCCATGCCCCAATTTTTCACACTTGCTATCTGGTCACTCTAGGCCTAAGACACATATGGGTGAAGAGAAGATCAATCCAAAAGACCCAGAAAGTTTCAAATATGCCCAGGATTTGCTACTAGCAGAAACACATGAGGTGATAATGCTAACAGAGTGATCATCTGGCATCTCCATTTGCCAGTTCATTATCCTTGTCACAGCCTGAGGTTGTGAGCCACAAGCACTCTTTCTGTTGCAGGTATTTATCATGGCATGACGGAATATTCTGAGACAATACAAAACAGATGGCCAGTGGGTCATCTTAAAGCTGCTTAGAGCAATACTAGCTTATGATAAACCTGTTCATGCCTGCCACTGTGGGAAGACATACGCGGTACCACTTGTCCAATTGCCATCACTAGATGGGGACAGATCACCACACTGAGTGGGCATAGGTTATACTTCCTTTTAAAAAATTGCCACTTGACATCAGTGCTTTCACCAAGTACCCGTCCCCATAGTTCCTTTCTAGGAATATATGAAAGAGTTTGATGGAATTGCAAAAGGGAAACTCAGGACACAATTTGTACAACAGTGCTTTTAGTACTAACACTTATGCACAAGAAGGAAAGAGCTCAGCTTGACTCTCAGATCCCAGCATGAGTTTGCAGTGCTAGCTATTGAAAAAGAAAATTGTTGCAGTTCTTGCAAACTGAGCTGGAAATTCCAACAGACAATAAATATGGAGCCCCATTAATTGCTATTTAGAGGAGACTCATTCTTTAACAACTTGGTAATGGAGTGCATCCAGCTATTCCACCTCATGGGGGAAAAAAAAAGGAGAAAAAGATTACAGTGGATTTTACACTAAAGAAAAGCTTCTGTGTATGGGAAAGTTAATGCTCTTCACTGAAGAACAAGAGAGAACCATGTGATACCAGAGGAAGGCAATGTCCACTCCCATACCGTCAATGAGATTTAGAAGGGCTCAGTTACTAATAAACTGATCATTCATAAAACTCAGACTTATAAAGTAGTCCATTATTATCTCCAGTAATGTAACAATAAGAGCATAACACCCTTGTGATGCCAGAAGCTGATTAAAAGTCCTTTGCATAATATCTGGTAAATATAACCATTTTTATTCACCAGAGCACAGCCATCTGGAGTTAATTTGTGGAAGGGTGAGACAATTCTCTAATTCCAGAAGTTCCTGTTACCACTGGACTGACTCTTGCATCACAAAAAGGAAACTGACATTCAAAATTGCACTTAAAAGTTGCAAATTACTACAGACACAATTTGAAGTAGGGAGCCAGACAGAGGGACCTTACAAGGAGGGGATAGAAGGGGGAACTAACAGTAGTCCATAGGCTGGAATGAAAAGGACTACAAGGAGTAGGAAAGAAGGCAGCATAAAGATGTTTTCACTCACTGTATGCTATACAGCCACTAGATGTCTCTAGGTGTCATATTGAGTTCCAAAGTGGATGCAGTCCTGGTAAATAGAGACAAGTCTGGAGCTCAAGCTGTGTGCAAGTCTGCTTGTCTGTACTTGTAGCTACTTGTTTTAATAAACAGCTCAAGTTTAAGATAGACTTGATTTCATATATTATAGCAGGCAGAGAAATTTAGCAGTTTTGTTTCAATTTGCTTCCATAATCTTTAATGCCTTCATTACAGATGATGGTATTACTAAGTCCTTCGACTCTCTAGCCAATAGAGAGCACTGAAAAGTGGAAAAATCATATTGTCTATGGTTTTGAGGAAGAGAGTCTGTGATATAAATGCCAGGCACATCTTCAATACTAATTAAAAATACTGAGTGAGAAAAAAATAGGGCCAGGCAATCAGCTGATGTACATCAGTCAGAGGAGATATGCCAACATATACTGGCTTTGGATGTGACACATAATGAATTGGAGAAACTAGCTATTATTAACAGTTATACACCCTGATAATTTTTTTCAGTTTCTCTCTTGTACCTGGAAATTGTCTCACAATGATTTTATGAATATAAAGATGTATAATACTGGCTAACAATATACAGCTGAGACCTTCCAGCATGGCTCAGTAACAGATTTTTATTCATTAAGGGACAAATAAATATTTTATTAAAATGAACAAGAAAATAACTGGAGTAAAAAAGTGTGCATATACATGTATTTTTCATTACAAGACAGCCAGGAAAATCTAACAGGCAGAGGAGCACATGTAAAGCATCACAATATGCAAGATGAAGTATTATGAATACACAAACTAGCATCCCAGTTGGATGGGAATTTAAAACAGGCTAATTTATTTCATAATTTAAGTGATAGCAACAGTCATATCTCTAGTGGTATACTGAGCAGATAGATTAATTTGATATGCCAAATATACAAAACTACCTGGAAGAACCCCAGGAAACCCCACCATGTTTAAAGCAGGTGAACAGACTGACTAATGGAGGAAGGGCAAATAAAGTTCCAACTACAAGTGACTGAACATTGTTTTTTTCAGGGCTTGCTTTATTGCCTAATGTCCCAACTCAAAACCTGAATTAATCAACTGCGACTACTGGTTAAGAGCTATGTGAGGTCTTTTCCGCTTCAGCCAGATGGGGAGAGAGAAGAGACACTCTCAGCATATTATAGATCATCCCTATTGCAGTAGTGCCTAACAGCCTAAGATATGAACAAGACGACAATTCCTATACCAAAAAGCTTACAATCACAGTAGTCTTCTTTACAGCACTTATTCCATAACCCTGTCCAGACTAACCATATAATAGGCAAGAAACCAGAAGCACCTTATACAACAGAGCACCTTTATACCTTGCCACTGGGCCAAATGCTACATATGTGAAACTTACTTTAAAACAGCGTAAACCACACAAGAATCATCAGGCAAAGAACAGGTGCTTTGAAAGTGAAGGTGAATGAACATTCTGTCATAGCGATTGCAAATTAAGTGTTGAGTAAAAAATAAATGCAAACCTCTGCTCTCTGTTACGCACCATGGACAACCTTTGTCCTCAGTGGTTGCTTCAGTGGTGTAGTGCCATCTGACCCTAAAGAAAGGAAGAGTGGTCAGGGATTAAGGCAGATAGCTGAGAATCAGGAGATTTGATTTAAATTCCTGGCTCTGCCACAGACTCATGTGTGTCCTTGGGCAAGTCACTTAATATCTCTGTGCCTCAGCTGTCCATCTGTAAAATGGGGATAACAACCTCACCACTGCTTCCTTTTCCCAACCTTTCTCTATCTAATCTATTTAGACTGTGAGCTCTTTGGGGAAAGGAAATCTCTCTTAATATGTGTACATACAAGATAAAACTTTCAGAAGTGCCTAAATGACATAAACACTAAAGTCCATCTGGCTTTGGTACTTTGTAGCCTAAGACTCACATAGCATTCAGAGCTAAATACCTTTTAAAAATCTGACCCTAAATCTCATTGATTAAGCACTTATGTCACTTTTGGAACTCGAACTTTCAAATACATTAAAAAAAAATTACCTGCAATGCCTACCACAGTGGGAGCCTGATCCCAAACTGCAATAAAAATAAATGCAACCCCACTGTTTGAAAGCCGCTGCTCACAATATACATTCTGAATTAATGTTTTGCCACCACAGTCTGACCTGACAACGAACATATGAGAGCGTAACATTGGTTTCCAGTTGAACTGCATATATTAGGAGCATTCACTATGTTCAGAAAAGATATAATGAAGCACAAACAAAATAGTATTTTGGGGTGTTTTTATATTGTTATTTTGAAAAAAAGTACTGGATAGCCTTAAATTTACGTTAGCTTGAATCACTTGTAGGACAAGGATATTCAGAAATATTCAGCACTGGCCTAAACTGCTCTCGTGTTCAATGATTAAATACCCATTGATTTCAACAGGAGCAGAGCTAGGCCAACTTAGAAAGCTTTTGAAAAATCCAATTGTAGTGTTTAGTATACACGGAGAGGTGCTATGTATCTAGCATGCCACATTCATATTAGCAGGAGTTGTGGGTTTGGATCATGGGCACAATATAGTTTTATGGATTAGAAAAAGCTTCAGAAGGCTATTTCAACCATTTCTATAAGCCTGTTAGCATTTTTCCTGGAATTGGACTAACACACCAAAAACTGTCATGTCCGACTCTGATTAAATTTCCACACATTCATAGGATCAGTTTGCATTCAGAAACTGATTCATTTAGAGTGGTGTAGAGTCCAAGCCTTCACAGAGTCACATCTGGTCCCAGGGGCATATGGAGGAGCTTTTTTTGTTTAAAATTAAAGTATAATCATTATTAGAGTGCAGATCCCTGATAGAATTTTAGTCTTAAATTAATTGGTACCAAATTCTGGAGTCATCATTTGAATTGGACAGAGGATAGTAGCTCAGCCAGCTGTAAGATTCCAGTAAGAGTAAGTGAAGAGCTTGGAGAAGAATCCAAATGTTTGGGGCTGGCCACAACCTTTCAAAGCTCAAACCAAATGTAGCACAAATGAAAAAAACTTTTATTAAATAATTTCTACGAGGGGGAAAATGGCTTTTGTTGTCACTGGTCAAGACTTCATGCCCTGTAAAGTCATCCGGATCTTATAAAATGCTAGCTGAGGCCATGTCTATATATATAGTATTGCAGCGCATGTGGTAAAGACTGGAGTGAGCTCTCCCAGCAGCATTAAAAAAACACCGCCACAAGCAGCAGAAGCTATGCCAATGGGAGGCGCTCTCCCATCAATATAGCACTGAGTACATGAGCTTGTATACTGGCGTAACTTATGCCGCTTGGTGGGTGGGATATTCACCCCTGCTGAGCAACATAAGGGTATGTCTATACTACCCACCCGATCGGCGAGTAGTGATCAATCTATCAGGGATTGATGTATCGCATCTCATCTAGACACAATACATTGATCCCCGAACGCGCTCCCCGTCGACTCCGGAACTCCACCAGGGCAAGATGTGGAAGTGGAATCGATGTGGGAGCAGCGGCTATCGATCCCGCACCGCGAAGATGTGAAGTCAGTCAGTCAGTCAGTCAATCTAAGATACGTCGACTTCAGCTACGCTATTCTTGTAGCTGAAGTTGCGCATCTTAGATCTACCTCCTCCCCCAGTGTAGACCAGGCCCAAGTTTGCCAGCATAGGCTGTAGTATAGACATAGCCTAAGAGGAAAGCCCGTGTGGAGAGTATAGGAATTGTAGTGTATCCCTTTAAATAATTTGTGACCCTTCTAGTGGCCTCCGCTCTCTTCTATGTTTAAGAAGCCACCAGAACCCTGTCGGAGCAGCAGTGTGTATATGTAATTAGGGCACTGCATATTATATATAATTAATGAAGACGGTTATTTGAACTCCAATATGCCTCTGTGAATTCTTCATGTTATGTTTGTTGTTTGAAGAATAAAAGATAACATGTCACAGATGTAGAGAAATGATGATCATTTATAGTAGCACTACTTACTGATGCAGTAAATCTACCACGAACAACCATTAATTACTTGGAGTAAGTTACAAAAGACAGTTTCTTCGTCTTTGGAGCGGACAGTCATGACTGGCCTATTCAAAATTTTTAATGCACTGTTCTTTGTCAAATAAACATCCTACGACAAACATGCAGTAATTTCCAGGCCGCTAACTTCCATATTAATCATAGTACTCAGATCATTCTGTTTTTTTTTAAATCATGCACAACCCTTGTCTCTGCAGTGTCATGGAGTAATGGAAAAGCCCTCTAGGAAGAGGTGAAATAATATCTAAAAACGATCAATATCATGGGTTCAGCTTGACTCCTACATCTGATGGAATGTGTGCTGGGAGCCACAGCAAATCAATCCTCAGATCAACTTTCTGATACGTTTGTTCCAAGTCTGTGTGATTCGGTGACTCAATATCCATTTAAGTTTCATGGCTTTTCTTTCAGGCAGTGTATTAAGATTCTCTTTGAACAGATATTGGCAGCACTGCAGGAGACACTTGTCATTGGTGGGTTGGGGGTTTTTGTTTGTTTGTTTGATGATTCATTGTGTTCTCACTAAGAGTCCTGCACATTGCTACAGGGGAAGGAGTTTGGACATGGAGTGGTGTCATGTCAGCCCAACTAATAGTCTTTGGAGAAAACTGAAATCAACTCAACTTCAGAGACTGCTTTAGCAATTCTGCCTGTTTTTTATTCCCTCACACTATTTCAGAAAGCTCACCTTCTTGGTCACTAGTTGCCCCTCCCCTTTCTTCTTTTTTTAATTTTTATTTTAATTTGCATTAATTACAGTAAGAAGCTGACCCCTCCACTTTACATCTAGTTACTAAACATTTGCTTGGTTCATCTAGCCCCCAAGAGAGTTTACCTTCTAACAGACAAGACAAAGGGTGGAAGAAAAGTATCTCCTCCACTTTACAGATAGGGAATTGAGACACAGAGAGATTAACTGACTGACCTAAGGTCGCACAGGTAATTTGTGGCAGAGCTGGGAATTGAGCCAGGTCTCCAGTGCCCGGCCCAGTGACTTACCTCCAGAACCATCTTTCTGTTGTTGTATATGCACGCATGTGACTCGTATTAGACATGGATGCACGTGCAACTGAATAACCAGAGATCACTTGAAACAGCAGTCATTTAGCTATCACAACCACAGTAGTCATTACAACACTGACATTTGCTTTTTGAAAGCACGTTGCCATGTTACTCAGGCTTCCTCAATTCTACAATATACACAATAAAACGGGGTGAGCAAACTACAGCCCGTGGGCCGGATCCGGTCCCTCAGGGCTTTGGATCCAGCCCGCGGGGTTGCCCTCCGTGGTGCTGCCACTCTCAGGTGCAGGCACCAAAGGGCTCCGTTCGTTGCCCTTGCCTTCAGGCACCACCCCCCACAGCTCCATGGGCCGGGAACGGGGAACCGCAGCCAATAGGAGCTTCAAGGGAGGTACCTGGAGGTGCAGCAAGGGCAGAGCATGCAGAGCCCTCCATCCCCTCTCCCCCAGGGACCACAGCGCTTCCTGGAGCAGTGTGGGGCCAGGGACAGGACAGGCATGCAGGGAGCTACCACCCCGGATCCCGAACCCCTCCTGCACCTCACCCCCAACTCCCTGCCTTAAGCCCCCTCCCGCACCCTAACTCCCTGCCTTGAGCCCCCTCTTACACTCCCACCCCTGTGCACACCAACCCCCTGCCCTGAGCCTCCTGCCGCACCCCTGTGCACCCCAACCCCCTTCCCTGAGCCCCTTCCTGCACTCCACACCCCTCCTGCACCCCAACCCCCTGCCCTGAGCTCCTTCCTGCACTCCAACCTCCTGCCCCGAGCTCCCGCCTGCACACCACACCCCTCCTTTACCCCAACCCCCTGTCCTGAGCCCCCTGCCTGCAAACCGCATCCCTCCTCTCCCCTTGCCCTGAGCCCCTTCTTGCATACCCCCCCACTCTCTCCCACCCCCAAGCCCCTGCCCGGCTCTGCATACAATTTCCCCACTCAGATGTGGCCCTTGGCCCAAAAAGTTTGCCCACCCCTGCAATAGAACATTTATTAATACACTATAGATGCCATTATTAAAAACAGTTATCAAAAATAAGTCAATGACACGTGCTGTTGCATCATCCACCTTTTTTTAAAAAAAATAAGGTATTTATGAACTAACTTGCCAATTCACAAAATTCAGCAATTCCCTGTTATTTGTGAGGAATTAACAACAGTCTGTTGTATGCCGAGTACTAGGCTAAATCAACTTTAATGCGACTTACTGAGATCTGATGAGAAGGAAGGAATGTGGCTTAGTGGATAGGACAGTGACTGGGATTCAGGATACAAAGGTTCAGTTTCCAGCTCAATCACTGGCCTCCTGGATGACCTCAGGCAAGGGACTGCCTTGCTCTGTGCCTGAGTTTCTCCATCTGTAAAATGGGGATAATGATACAGACCTCCTGTTTAAAGTGCTCTGAGATCTACTAATGAAAAGCACTCGGAGCTAGGTGTTATAATGGATAATATGAATAAAATCAGATTGTTGACACCAGAATAGAAGGAAATAGGCTTCATATGTCTTTATTTAAAACAGCAACGGACAAACAGAAGAGAAGCAATGGCAGTGCCAACAAAAAGGACTACTCTCCTAGCCTTTAGAGGCACAATTGAGACGAGAGTTAGTATAGCCTTTCCTTGTGCATTAAATTGATGTTTGTCCTAATCAGTGTGTGTAATGGATGGATAAATGAATAACATCGAATACCTAGATCTAGAAGCAAACTCTTTACATTGCTTAAAAAAAATATATCCTCTTCTTTCTTGCTATCAAGATTTTAATTATCTTGGGATCCCATAGCCCTGGGCCAAGAAATGTTGTACACTGTATGTGAACTACAGTACCAAGTAAGTACCATGTCTTCATTCTATTCTATTGTTTTACGGAGGTGGTTATTTGTTGTGGCAGGGAGAGAGATGCATCCCAGAAAATTTTAAGTCAAGCTAAACCAACCAGATAATGCCTGTGGAAAATGTCATTTCGCCCCCATGATATTTTGCTATGCTACTGATCCTGACTCCTCTCACTTGCGTTTGGCTTCAGTCCAGCAAAGCACTTCAACATGTGCTTTACTTAAGGCTTGTCAGTAGCTCCCTTGATTAATGGGGCTACTCATACCCTGGGAGTTAGGCATGAGCTGAGGTGCTTTGTGGGATTAGGGCCTTAATGCTCTCCATTTAAGCCAGACATATTGCCCACATGAAGCCACAGCAGTGCCCAGTGCAGGACAATCATGCAGAAATAACACTAGACTAATCAATTCATCTTGTTGTGTCTCAGTGAACTGGTTCCTACCCACACACCCCACTGGCAGAGTAGGCAGAACCCACAGTCTCCCCAAACCAATAGCTCTCCGACCTTCCATGGAGAATCAATGTTTGCATAAGCCTGAGACACTGGCACAGTGAAGTCACACTCCCATTACTTGCACACTTGGGTCAAAACCTGCTTCTCAGGTGGTGAGGAGGAGGAAAGCTGGATGGGGAGCACTGTCTAGCAAACTTATATGGCCCCCTCTGCTGTTGTGGGTTTCTGCTGGACACTTGCCTAGCACACACAGGCCTGCTGGAACCCTGCCTGCATTCCATCGAAACTCTGTGGAAATCTAACGATCTCTGTGAAAAGTTCGGATTTAGATACATCAGCAAATACTGACTAAATATGTTTTCGACCAGCATTATTACTATCATCCCCATTTTGCAGATGGGGAACTGAGACACAGACAGGCTAAGTGACTTCCCAGGATCACACATGCAGCCTGGGTCTCCTGTTTCCCCAGTCCTTGGCTAGTGCACTAACCACCACACCAGCATACCCAGGGCACAGAAGAGGACTAAGTATAATGCAATGCTGACTAGATCAGTGTTATCCCACATGAGATATTCCATATGGGACTGCAGGGAGATGCTGCCATTAAGAATTGCTAACCTGAGCAGACTAGGGTTGCCAAATTTCTACTCGCACAAAATCGAACTGCCTAGCCCCACTCACTGCCCTGCTCCTCCTCCAAGGCCCCACCCTGTCCTGCCCCTTCTCTATGCTCCACCCCCTCTAAATCCATCCCCCCTCCCTCGGTCACTCACTCTCCCTACCCTCACTCACTCACTCATTTTCACTGGGCTAGGTTATCCATCTCGCTGCTTCACCCCAAGTCTGGTATTACACCCATAGGTACAAAACGTACTTTTACATTTTTCTTTGAAGCATCTGGCAATCGCCATAGTGGGAGATTGAGCTACTTAAACAAGTCAGTTGTTTTTCTGGTGTGGCACTTCTTCAGCTTGAAATATGTTCACAGTTGCTGCTCTCCACAGCATCATTTCTCTGCTGGCAAGGACCCTTTTGTAATCCTTAGGGATGACCTGGCACCACATGTTTTCAGCTTCATCACTTGTCAGTTCAGGGCCACCCGGGGGGGGGCGAGGGGCAAGTAGGGCAATTTGCCGCAGGGGCCCCCATGAGAGTTTTTTGGGGCCCCTGGAGCAGGGTCCTTCACTTGCTCTGGGAGCCCCAGAAAATTCTCGCAGGGCTGGGGCCCCCGAAAATTCTTGCGGGGCCCGGACCCCTGGAGTTTCTTCCGCTCTGGGTCTTCGGCGGCAATTTGGCGGCGGGGGGGGGGAGTCCCTCCGCTCTAGGACCTGCTGCCAAAGTGCTGGGTCTTCGGCGGCAATTCGGCGGCAGGGGCCTCCTGCTGCCGAAGACCCTAGGTCCCCTGAATCCTCTGGGTGACCCCATGTCAGTTATGCAGTCTCCCTAAACCAGGCATTTTAGGTGGTACTTAGTGCATCAGGGTCACATAACAGGAATCAGTTTTCTGCTCTAATTAGCTCAAATTCCTTTCCACTTAGCCCCAATATTAGTACAATTTTTAAAATATAAGCCCTGTCCCTGTCAGTGTCAGACATCCCACCATGGGTCATCATTAGTAATGGGACTGGGAACTGTTGGTGCAGTGTTTCCATTGACTTCCACTCAAGGAGTGCTTGCAGGATTGGACCCAACTGACTTTTCACTTTCCACACTGTTTGCTTACTTTTTTGCATTTCTCTCCGTTTGGGGGCAGAAAATACCCTAGTCAATTTCACTTGAAGGTTGTCGTGTTCGAGCACAATGCTGCAATGTTTAGGATACAAACATTAGCAGGGAGCGGTTTAAGTGTTTTTTACAAAGTGCTTCACTGGATTTTTTTCCCCAATCATAATGACAGAATGAGAGAAATGTAGGACTGGAAGGGACTTCATCTAGGAGATCATCTAATCTAGTCCCCTGCACTCAGAGTTTTGTTTTTTTAAATAATAATTACATCTTGAGCCAAATTTAACCTGCACTATCCATTTAGAGCTTTGGTGAATTATTATGCTTTCTTACCATTAAGTCTGGTTTTACAGATTATAGTTAATGCATAATTAGTGGGGATGAAAGTAAACCTCTAACTAGTAAAACCACCAGAGATTTACATTGGTTTCCTTTTTGTGGGTGACAAATTGATTTATTTCATACAGAGTATTGTACTGTCTGCATAGCAAACAAAGAATCAATAACTTTCTAGCATAAAAATAAAGAATAGACTACAGAAGACTTTAAGAATACTGAGTAAGTGCTATAGCTACAGCATATTTTTACTGTTCTAAAATGAATGGCAATCATGGGAATAGAAACAGATATAAAACACTTATTTGGTTTTCACCTATGCCCTATCTTGCATGAATGTAACAGTCACTTAATTTAGCTCTCTCCTTTGAAACAGAGTGCACTGGTATTTTTCCTGTCCCTAACATTATACATTGCTCTAGCTGCATTCAAGTTTCATGAAGGGTCATTTGCATCCATCAACCATTTCAACAAAAGTGCTAATTACAAAATATGAATTTATGACCATTTAAAGCCTATAAAAAGTACAAAGGCACTGTGCAATATTATTAAATATTGAATAGTTAAAGTAAGTCCATGGTTCATCCTTTCATGAAAGCTCATCGAACCCAAGGCATCAAAACAAAACAACGTAAGTCAAAAGCCCGATGGAACAAAAAGCCGTGCAGCATGAGCTGAACCTCATTAAACTCTGGCTCTGACAGCAGTCAGGAGAGAAAATTCTAGGGTGTGCAGCACAGGATGCTCTGCTGTAGTTTTGCAGAATCAAGCCCCAGGTTCCCGTAGGTCAGACACCCAGGTGGAATTCCACTATCACAAAGAGATGGAGGGAGTTGGCTCTTAAATAACTGGATTCCAGAGCAGGTAGGGCTTTTGTAGAGCTCTAACATTTCATACCTGGAACAAAAGCATTAGCCAGGTTCAGAGAACAGGTTATGTAAAAACAACAAGGAGTCTGGTGGCACCTTAAAGACTAATATATTTATTTGGGCATATGCTTTCATGGGTAAAAAACCTCACTTCTTCAGATGCAGGATACCAGACACTATGCAAGTTATGTAGAATGCAGAAATTAAGTTAACTGAATTTATTTTAAACCATTGAACACTTCACTTGCACTCTGCCCACTGTTCACGTCACTTGAGGCTCCCTGCTGAGGGGATTTCAGAGTGCAAATATGTTTATATAAACCAAAACTATTAAATTTCTTCCATCCCTCCGAATTCTACAGGAGCCTGAATTAAGTAATAATGAGGATTACTGGACTGTGGTTATGGATTTATTATATTCAGTCTTGGACCAGGGACAGGGTTAAAAGAAAATATCTCCCAAATTAAATGGACACTTTATATATTAGAGAACCAGAAATCTAGGGCTGGCCAGAACACAAACATTCTGGAGGGAAAGGGAAGAGGAAGATGACCCCGGAATAGCCAATAGCCCAGTGATTCGGGCACTCATCTGGGACGTGGTAGACCTAGAGCCCATCTCTCTCAACCTCTTCTGCTAGAGCTATTCCACATTGTATAAATACACAAATATTTATTGGACCAGAGAGAAAGACTCTGGAGCCTGGTAGCACTCATTTGGGATTGATGTTCTTGCTCTGAACCAAGCATAACTTGAACTCAGCTCTCTTATATCCAAGGTGAATGCCTTAACTACCACACTATGGAGTATTCTGGGATGGCTCTTGCTTTTTCTCCCCTCCTGCCAAGATGCCACTCTGGGCCTGAGAAACCATAAATAAAAGTGTCATTGAAACAGGTATGTTTTCATGAAAAGTTTCGGCCCCAGCATAAAACATTTAGTCAAAAAGGTCTCCCACAAGAATCTTGTTGCAGTGATTTACTGTAATGCATTCATTTCTAAACCTGGTGGACATTTATATTCCAATAGCACTAACCAAAATCGGGAGCCCATTGTGCTAGGCATAGTGCAAACATATAAAAAGAGACAGTTTCTCGGCCCAAAGAGCTGACAGTGTAACTTAGGGCAAGAAATGGCCAGTAGGGGAAAAAAACAAACAGTAGAAACAGCTGGTAGATAAAGAAGAGGGATGAAACAATACGAATAGGAGCACAAGGTCACAGACTTAGGTCTTTGTATAACTAGCAGGAGTCAAATGAATTGCTATATTTGGATTCATAGAAAATCTACATGTCAGTTTTGGAAAGTTCTAAAAAGTATTAGTGCTACGCTATTTGTTGCTCCCTTCACCTTGGACTTGTCATTAAGACAAACAGATTTACAGGGGGAGAGAAACAAAAATTCGGTCCAATTGTGACAACCTGGGAAACTATCTGTATTGTTTCTTATGAATATGATGTGTGGCTGTTTCCCTGTTCAATCTGTGTATTGCTGCCTAGCTGAATGCATACAGTTAAAACAGACAGGGTTCTGGAGGGGCCAAGCAGGAAAGGCAAAACAATAACCCAGTATTTCTCAGGTAACCGAGCTTCAGGGGAATTAAAACAGCAAGGACTGGACCATTAATTGTGAGGAGAACTTACCTAGCTGGCTCCATCCAGGCTAGTATGTTTTACTCTTCCTTAAGTTAAGCCTGGGATCAAAGGAGACCCTAAAAGATCAAAGGACCTGGACTAATTAAAAAGGTGCCCATGGCAGAAAGTGGTGGGAGGAGGGGGTCGAGAACAGTCAGATGCTGGTCAGGATGAATCAGTGAAAAGGCTAGTGAACAGACACTCAGACAAAAGGGAAATAAAAACAACCCAGGAAACTACACACCTGTTAGTTTAACTTCTCTGCCAGGGAATATAATGGAGCAAGTAATTAAGGAAATCATCTGCAAACACTTGGAAGGTGGTAAGGTGATAGGGAATAGCCAGCATGGATTTGTAAAGAACAAATCATGTCAAACCAATCTGATAGCTTTCTTTGATAGGATAACAAGCCTTGTGGATAAGGGAGAAGCAGTGGATGTGGTATACCTATATTTTAGTAAGGCATCTGATACGGTCTTGCACGATATTCTTATCAATAAACTAGGCAAATACAATTTAGATAGGGCTACTATAAAGTGGGTGAATAACTGGCCGGATAACCGTACTCAGAGAGTAGTTATTAACGGTTACCAATCCTGCTGGAAAGGTATAACAAGTGGGGTTCCGCAGGGGTCTGTTTTGGGACTGGCTCTGTTCAATATCTTCATCAATGACTTAGATACTGACATAGAAAGCATGCTTATTAAGTTTGCAGATGATACCAAACTGGGAGGGATTGCAACTGCTCTGGAGGATATCAGGGTCGGCTCCGGGCACCAGCATTCCAAGCTGGTGCTTGGGGCGGCAATCTGCAAGGGGCAGCAGTCCCTGTGTTTTCGCCGCCCCAAGCAGCACGCCGATCCGTGAGCCTTTAGGGCAGCAGGCACATTTCTGTGGAGGCGGCAATTCATCAGCAGCTTCTATGTTTAGCTGTCCGCAGCGGCTTCAGCTAAACATAGAAGCTGCCGCCGAATTGCCGCTGCCGCAGAAACGCGCTTGCCGCCCTAAGAGCACACAGACTGCCCCGCCATCTGGCGGCAATTCGGCTCTGCTTAGGGCGGTGAAAACTGTAGAGCCGACCCTGGAAGATAGGGTCATAATTCAAAATGATCTGGACAAATTGGAGAAATGGTCTGAGGTAAACCGGATGAAGTTTAATAAAGAAAAATGCAAAGTCCTCCACTTAGGAAGGAACAATCAGTTTCACACATACAGAATGGGAAGAGACCGTCTAGGAAGGAGTACGTCTTACCTACCCAGGGACTGTGACACCAACAACATTTTAAGACTTTCAAATACAGCCTCTCTAATGCTTTTGAGGTAAACTAAACATTCAATGGTATAAGGAAAAATATATCCCTTATACCAGATTTCATCCAAAATAATTCCATCAACTTCACTGGAGTTAGTCCAGATATACAGTGGTGACAATGAGATCAGAATCTGGTCCAGGCGTTTTAATGGCACTCATTTGGCATGACTGACATAACTCACCACTTTTTTTGTAGCAATAAAAATAAGGGATCATGTAACACTAGTACATAATTTTTCTGAGAATCATGATAGAATTCCCTTTTATTGCACTGGAATATATGTATGAGATAAGCTTAGCATATTGAAACATTGTCTGTTCACATTCTACAGCCTAGAAAGTCAGATTTATACTAAGTGATGTTAGATCAGTACCAATTCTCTTTGATATTTATTCTAGAGGAGTGAGGTTAGAGAGAGAAGGAGTAGAACTTCTAATAGGAAAAGACATAAAGGGGTTCTGCTTTCACTCCTTGAGACAAGATCAAAGTGTTAACATAGATAGCTATTCCACATTCCTCTGCTGTAGCTAAGCTAGTGAAAAAAAATGATTTTAAAAAAGTACAAACCAGCTTGTTTCGCTTTGCGTATCAGCTTTAAGGGGCAGCTGAGATAGACACAAAGACTACGTCCACACTACCTGCCGTATCGGCGGGTTACAATCGATTGCTCGGGGATCGATATATCGCATCTCATCTAGACGCAATATATCGATCCCCGAGCGCGCTTATATCAATTCCGGAACTCCACCAACCCCAACAGAGTTCCGGAATCGACAGGGGGAGCCACGGACATTGATCCCATGCAGTGAGGACGGGTGAGTAATCCGATCTTAGATATTCGACTTCAGCTATGTTATTCACGTAGCTGAAGTTGCGTATCTAAGATCGATTTTTCCCCATAGTGTAGACCATCCCAAATACATTCAGTTTTTTGGGACAAGAGATGTCTGAGTCCTCAGCAGTGTTGAGCTCATACTTCCAATGTTGGCGTTTGAAATATCATCCCTGGCATCTGAATTAACACCGAGATGAATGGGGCAGCTCACACCTCTTTAAACTATTGTTTCAGATGGTCTACAAACCCAGGCAAGTGACATCCGATTGGTTTCACTCGCTTCATGGTTAAGATCTTCCTCACAACCATGAGGTTAAACTCTTTCGTTAAAGAAAAACTGCGGTTATGGCCAACAAATTGGCAGTTTAGGAGAGATGGGCTGTATGTCATGCTATTACATACTGGCCCAATTCCAGACTATTGTCATAACAATTCATTCTCAGAAGTGACGTATACCTACAAATCCCACTGAAGTCAATGGGGGCTGCAGGAGCTTTAGCATGTTTTTATTTTAGCATCACAAGATTGAAATTAAACCTTTATACCACACCACACCATTATATATTCTGCATTTGCCACGCATTTTGCTGGAAACAAAGTTATCAATGTTTAAGAATTATTACAGATTTGGGTCCAGGTCCTCCTCTGGTGTAAATCAGTGTAGCCCCACTGAAGTTGTGCTGATTTACACCAGACCATAATAATCAGGACTATTTTGCATTCCCTAACCTATTAAGGCAGACTTCCACAGGACCCAAGTGCAACCACAGATGCCTCGGGGGAGTGAAAAATTACATCCCATAAAATGTTAGATCACCATATGATCCAAAATAGCTTTTCTATACATATGAATATGCATTTTATTTGGAGAAAAAAAGCTTCATAATAAAATGTAAGAAATATAAGATGACGGGATTCCCTTTACATGCAAAATGCAACACAAACATGACTGAGTGCCACTTTGTTTAAAACAGTGCACACATTACAGATGTGCAGACTCTGCAGCAAATGGGTTAACTAGGCATAAGAACCCAGACAGTGACTGTGATGATAGAAAGGCGCAGTGTGAGAGACAAGAGGCATTCAATAAAATTTACCACCCTGCAGAAGGCCACCACTACTCACTGTACTGGCCCTATAAACTGGGACAAATTTCACCCAGTATATGTAACCAGTGCTCAGATATGGGGGAGAGGGACAAACAAAAAAAAAAAGATGGGGAGTTCTCATCTACCTGGCCCCACCCACTTTCCCTTCTTGCTTCAAGTGAAATTTAGGTAGAATATACTCACCTATACTTCCCTTTCCCTTATACAATTCTTCACACACATACTGACTATGAATGCAGTTGCTTTCATCAACGGTTTGTCTTCACAAATATCTGTCGGTTGATTCATGGTTACAGGAAATAATCCTAACCCACAATCCTACAGCTCCTTCCAGTAACAGCAGCAGTCAATTGAATACGGAAACATGTATTGTGACTATAGCTTTATTATGTTTTCTGTGAGCTCTCCGATTGTTCCCTAGTAGCCACACATACACTGATCTGTTATAGGTGTCAGCAACCTTTCAGAAGTGGTGTGCCGAGTCTTTATTTATTCACTCTAATTTAAGGTTTTGCGTGCCAGTAATGCATTTTAACGTTTTTAGACAGTCTCTTTCTATAAGTCTATAATATATAACTAAACTAATGTATGTAAAGTAAATAAGGTTTTTAAAATGTTTAAGAAACTTCATTTAAAATTAAATTAAAATGCAGAGCCCTCCCAGACTGGTGGCCAGGATCCGGGCAGTATGAATACCACTGAAAAACAGCTCGTGTGCCACTTTTGGCAGGCATGCCATATGTTGCCTACCCCTGTTCCTAGATCTACAGATGATGCTTTTCCTATTTGTATACACAATATAGAACATGTACTCCTTGAGTTATGTGTACTGCTGATAGGACACTTGACTTTCATAAGTACAAGTAAATAGAACTCCCTCCACGGGCTGAAATCGGTATTTACATGAAAATATACAAGAACTCTATTTTGTAGATCTAGTGGGTGATTTTCAAAAGTGCTCCTTGCTGGCCCAACTTTGTACCTAAAAACGTCAATGGTAAGACTTTCCTTTGGTGGTAGCAGAGTTAAACCAATACTGAGTGCTTCTGAAAATCCTACGCGTGCAAGTTTGTGTATCTAAACAGGTAGACTTTATGTTCAATAACCATTCCAGGTTTTGGATATCTATGGAGAAAGTCAATGAGGAAAAGACAAACCTAAAATTACATATTCTAGCCACATTAACACTAACAAAATACATCATGTATGTTTAATAGAGTAAAGGCCAAAGCAAGTAATAATTTGCTACTTATGATAAATTGTTGTCATTTAATGACAATTTCTTTTAGGCAGCATGATAAATACATAAATGCCTATTTAACTACAGGATAAATGCATAAAACCCAAAGAGAAGAATGCATTTAATAACCCGGAGATTTGCTGTAATATATTTAAATTAATATAATTAATTTCCTGTTACTAACATTTATAACTAACAACTATAACTAATAGGAATATTTTTAGTAGATGATTATGAATATTTTATTTGAAATCATGCCAAATGTATATTGTCTGTTAAAAAGAGTCCTGTTCCATTAGGGGGGGTTGGTTTGTTTTTTAGAGTTTGGAATTAATGACAGGAACATAGCTTAATAAAAAGTTTCAAAGAAAATATTTTGACAAGGCAAAGTTACAATAAAACATTGACATTCTATATTATACACTTCAAGGATCAGATTAATGTTCAAAAAAACCTGGTTATGGATTCTGGCTTGCTGGCTGGAAAGAACCCCGCCTCTATGTTAAAAAAGGTGACCACAGTTCTAAATACTTATTACCTTTTTGACACTTCTCTTGTGTATGTATTTAGTGTGGAACTCTTTCCATTAAAAGGGCAGTCCATATTTTACTACACCACAACTCTATAGGTGGTAAAGTCACATTTTTTTCCAATCATGTCCAATGCAAAGTTTTGCAACTAACAATATTAAAAAAAAAAAGTAATTTGTTGTTCTGTTTGAAATGTAGACATTTTACTGGATCATTGTGGATGGAGATATGGGGATCTCTAGAAAGCTGACGTTAATTTCAAGAGACAATCTCTTTAATAATTTCCTCCCACAACCATCTAATTTCTGGACACAACTACCATATGTGTAAGCATGTAACAAAAGTAACAGCAAAAATATAATGGAACCTACCTGGAGTCAGATACAATATTTTCTAAAGGTCAAATTCTGCCACCACTTATGTTGAGCCAAGTAATACTATTGACTTCAGTGAATACTATTCAGAGACACTGGGTGAAACCCAGGCCCTATCTAATTCAGTGACAAACCTCTCATTGATTTCGACAGAGCGAGGATTACACACGTACACTCAGGAAAACACAAATCCAGTAAGCCCCTTAAATACTGTATTTAAATGTTACAGATGCTCTTATGTCACATCAAGCGGACTTAAGTCTAACTCTGTACTTAAATGTTCTGCTGAATCAGGGCCAGAATATGGTACTGAACAGTGTGAGTAAAGGGGATAAAATCTTGCTCTAAATTGTTAAGCGATTTCAAGAGGAGGAAGTGAGGTCTAAATTTCTTCATTTGACTCATGAGTCATTGTAATGAAGCCAGGATTTGTTCCCAAGAACCTCAATATACCTAGCGAGTTGCTACTATGAGATACTAAGCAGTCTTATCTTCCTCAATGGCAACTGAGGGCATGCAGCCCCTCTCAGGGGGTGTTTAACACCTTCCAAGAATGAGCCTGTGGAGACAAATTAGGTTAAATAAATGAAGTGATGGAAACACATATTTAACAAGTGGAAGAGCCAAAACAGTGTTAAAGGGGGAAATCATGGCCCCATTGAAGTCAATGGGAGTTTTGTCACAGACTTCAGCTGTGCCAAGATTTCACCCAAAGTGACGTGAGTTATAAAAGTCCACGGCATTGAGAATATTTATGCTTTAGATTTATGTTAATGATTATGTTTAAAGTATCTGTTAACTTGAACATAGAACTACAACAGATTCTGATATCAGTTATTTCAGTGTAAATCTGGGGTAACTACTGAAGTCAACGGAGTTCTCTCAGCTGGTCACTGTTTTTATCTGAAAATTAGACCTATTAAACACCAATGAAAGTTTTGATGGTGTATTTGGGTCCTTCAAAACCTAAAAGAAAACATTGTTAATTTTTTTTTTATTAAAAAAGGGCCAAATTCTGACATCATTTCACCTCCAGGCAATTCCCTTTGATATCAGCAGAAATTGCGTATGTGTAAGCGTAGAAACCTTCCCAAGGTTCTTTTTTCTACAAACCTCTCACAGGGCAAAATTCTGCTCCCAGAATACCTTAGGGGAGGATCTTCCTAGATGCATCATCAATGTATTATACATATTCTGCACTCCATCCCTGTGCAGAACTCTGTGATAGTAATATTTTGCACAAAGAATGAGTATAGAACATACAAAAGAAACATACAATGCATCAAAGAGATCCACAGTCCAGAAACAGGAGCAAACAGATTAATTGGCAAGAGTGGTACAATGGAGAGATCAGTATAAAATAAAATGGAGAAAAAAGTGGATGAAATCAGTGTAGAAGGAGGATGCAGAAGTTAATTAAGGGGAACTTGGAAAAAGCTGAAACCCTAAAATACAGTGGAAATGAAGATGGGATCAGAAAACACAAATTTAAAAAATCATTGCTGTTTGATAATTTTATTTAAATATAATCAGATGATATCAGGGGACATGACTATCTAGGAGGAAAACTAATTACAGTATGGAATTGATCAGGACCCACTGTCTATGGTGACATGCTTTGAAAGTGTATAATTTTTTTTTATACGTGCTTTTTTTTTTTTTTTTAAAGAGCTGGTCTAAATTTTCAAAAACTTTGATTTTTTCCAACAAATGTATCAACATTTTGAACAAATAGGGGACATTTCGCAAACTTTTCCTCATTTTTCAGCCAGTACTAGGCTTTTTGTACTGTTAGTAATGGCTTTTTCCATGTTTTTTCATACCTATTTGGATTCATTTCTCACTGGACAAATGCAAGTTTGCCTACGATCTAGCAGTTGTGGCATGTTATTCTAGTTCAGATACGCACCAGGTAAGTTTACATGTAAAAATAAAATCCATATTTGGAAATGGTTAAAAATCTTCCAAATTATTGGAAATTGCTCCAAATTTTCTTCCACCTGCCCCTCGAAACTTCTCAAACTTTTCAGTTTAAAATCACTATTTTTAAGTTTCATTGTAAGTTGCCTCTCCTATTGCAGTATAAATATTGGTGTATTTGGATAGGGATGATCAGAGAGAACATGTACCTAGGCACTTCCTCCCCTCAAGACTGAAAAGGGAGCTCCATGTGTCCATACAGAACTTATTGCTGCTTTCGAACCTTCTTAGGTATTTATTTGGTGGTGGGGAAGAAAGAAAGTCTTTCATATAATTGGGCTCCCTTTCTCTTTTACCTGCTGTGCCTCATGATAGGAAGGTAATTCATCGTTCCATCATGTGATGTCAAATCAGCTATTAGAAATTCTGAGCACTTTTTGCACCTTAACTTCAAACTCCTATCCTACTAGCACAGTAGGAACACTTTCTATAGAGACTTTCTCTACATGGTAAATTTGATTGACTAATGGAAAGAATAGTCTACCAAAAAAATCATCTTTTTATTTACTAGACATTGTGATGAAACATTTCATTGAAACTGCCCATTACACAATTGGTTTTACCTGCTATAGGAAAACATGATCTTAGGAAGACCGTAGCTAAGGGTATGCCTACACTACACTCAAAGACTGCAACATGTGCAGACATAACTGAGCAAGTTTTCCTCTAGCAAGCTCTAACAACAATAGCAGTGAAGCCCCAGCAGGACGGGCGGAATGGTTCCAAGACTCCGGATACTGACTCAAGTGGCTAGCTCATACTGCCTTGGCTACAGTCACAGCCTTGATGTGTGCAGACACAGCAAAAGGCTATGAGGCCTGATTCTCCACTGGATTGTACTTTGTGTCATTTACAACAGGGTCAAGTGGATGTAAAATGCTACTCACTCAGAATAGTAGCCTGGTGTATTTGGGTACATGACTACAGAAGTTGCAAGGCAATAAAGAACCAGTCTGTGTTTTGACTGCTTTCCACAGACTATTTATTTTAAGTTTTCTTTTGAATGATGTACTTCCACATGGTGTATGTCTGTTACAGCTATCCCCCTATTCCATTTTGTTTCTTACAGCTGTCCTCATACTCCATTTTGTTCTCCTCCTGTGGCCACTCCTCCCTGGCTGTTAAGTTGTTTACCAGGGCCACGGCCCTTCTCAAAGGGAGGGCCCCTTAAGTTGTTTACCAAGAGCCATTGCCCTTCTCAAACGGATGGCCACTTGTGCTAAGTGGGACCACTGCCCTGTTCAAAGGGTTAGTCCTGTTACACCTTGTTAAACCTGGGCTTGGTGTAGGGTAGGCAATGTCCAGAGCTGCAAGACCTATTGTGTTTTTAAGATCCTGGGCATGAGTCATAGGCCTCATGTGCTTTTGAGTCACCTATTGCACAGGACTCTGCCCAGGCATGTCTCTGTGCTCACCTGCAGGTTTTTCCCTGCCTCCTCTCCTCCCCTGTATCAAGAGGAGCCAATCAAAAGTACTGGTGGGAAACTGCCTAAGTTTGCCTTTAAAACCAGACATTTTCTGATCAGACCCCAGAGAAGGTCCTTGCTTTGCCACCTGGTCTGATCAGCTAGGGGTCTTTGGGGGCCCTCTCTCCGCTCTCGTTTGTTTTTGAGCGTACCCCCGTTTTTAAACTCCCCCCCACGAAGAACGAATTGCTGCCTGAGAGATCTCCTGATTATCGAGACCGTACCTAGCCTTCTGATGTTCTTGCTGCTTCTGCCTTCGCTGCTACCTTGGGGGCTGGTAAGAATCCCTCTGTGAAACTTTCTATACTTTTATTTTATTATTTTAGCTGCTGGCTCTGTCTCCCCAGCACACAGACTCAAGCTAAACCTTGGTCTGTGTCTCTTAAAACCTCTCCTAAACTCCGCGGCACTTTGCCGCTAAAAATAAGTTTGTGCCGCTGCTAAGCTCTGCTCCTGTGGGCTTTGCCTCAGGGCTCTCTGCTTTCAGCTGTATCCACTGCTGCAGCCACCATCCCTTGGCTTCCTTGGGAGCTGGATCCTGGGCTGCCAGCTTGCAGCCCCCCCCCCCCACTGCTGCTAAGGTGCACCTATTAGAATCAGGTTCTTAGTCTAGATAAGTTGTAATTTCATTTTGCATAGCTGTGGTTAAGTTAGGTTTAGAGAATTTTGTATTGTGCTCTGTAAGTTAGGTTTAAAAAATTGTTGCATTGTGTTCTGTTACTTGCTAATTTGTGTAGTCTTGGTTAAGTTAGATCATAGATAAGATTTTGCTGTGTTCTGTATAATTGTGGTTAAGTCTGTCTTCCCGCTGCCCCCCCCCCCCCAGAGCTCCCCAGTCACTGTTTAAAACTTGCAGCCTGTCTGCTCTCTGTGTCTCCCTGAGTTTAAAACCTCCTCTGCTCTCTGCTCACGTGCTCCTCTTCCCCCATCCCCCAACCTCATTCCCCTACCATGCCTTTCTCTCTCTCTCTCTTTTTTAATCCCTTCCCCACGTGTTCACCCCGCTCCTACTGCCCCCAAAACCTCAATTGTATTACTAAAGTCTAGCATAAAACCCCATTGGTTACCCTTTTTCTCTCTAACACACCTCACATTTTACATTTATACCACTGTGACACACTTTTACCTAGAGTTGTTGGATATTTAACACATTTTTCCCATAACTGTTAGTTGGTTATATGCTGCTGTAACATACTCATTACATAAGAAATTGTTAGCTACCTGTTACATTTATATTTCAGTGTTAATCGGTTACCAACTGTATTGTACCCCACTATGTTGTACCCCACTATTGAAACCCCCTATACGATTTACTAAAAGAAACCCCTCCCCAATTGTCTACCTTAACGAACCCCATACCCCTCACAATTGAATTTTCCCTGTTTTTTGCATTTTCTTAATAAAGTTTATTTTGCACCCCACCAGTGCAGTAGTTGTCCCCCAAGATCCCCTACCTGCTGGCAGGGTCAGTGTATTGGCAAAAGATGTTTGTTGAAAGAGATTTTTGCGTTTGTTATTCCAACCGGATGCCAATAGCAGTTTCTCTCTCGCATCATCAGTTAAGTCATTTACACAACATTTAGACAGTAACTGTGGGGGGCTGGCTCTATCTGACATTAAGTCTGTCTGGTAAGTTGCCGGCCGAAGATGCACACGGAAAACCCCAAAACTATAAGCTTGCAGGTATTCACTGACAGAGAGCTAAGTGCTCAATAACAACCCCTTATATGGCAACAATGGTAATTGGCGAGGGGAAACAAACAGGAGTGGGGCATTTTGCAAGGAAATTAGAGGGCAATTATTGGGCCGCGACCAGAACTGCCCATCTGGGAAGCAGGACTGCTGATAATTACAATAAAGCGAAAATGCAAAAGGATGTCGATGCTCACTCCTCAGGAAGTGGGGGAGGTGAATGGGCAGTATAGCTATACTTCTGCAGGGTGTAGGTAAGCTTCTGCTACAATAAACACACAACTGTAACTGAAGACTCAAGTCTCGGTGTATTCCTGTGTGTCCGTTGGTTGTGTTTGAAGACACAGGATACCCTAATTGTGTGTCCGTCTGTTGTGCCCAAAGGCATACCCCAACAGTAACTGCTTTTCCTCACAAGCACAAAAACAACACTTAACCATCCCAAGATGTCCTAACGGAAAACCGGTGGCAGGTCAGAGGGACATCATCATAGGACCTAATCACATCAGCCACATCATCAGGGGCTCATTCACCTGCACATCTACCAATGTAATATATGCCATCATGTGCCAGCAATGCCCCTCTGCCACGTACAGTGGCCAAACCGGACAGTCTCTACGCAAAAGAATTAGTGGACACAAATCTGACATCAGGGATCATAACACTCAAAAACCAGCAGGAGAACACTTTAACCTGTCTGGTCATTCAATGACTGCGGGTGGCAATTTTGCAACAGAAAAGCTTCAAAAACAGACTCTAAGGAGAAACTGCTGAGCTGGAATTGATATGTAAACTAGATACAATCAACTTAGGCTTAAATAGGAAGTGGGAAAGGCTGAGCCATTATAAACATTGAATCTATCTCCCCTTGTAAGTATTCTCACACTTCTTATCAAACTGTCTGTACTGGGCTATCTTGATTATCACTTCAAAAGTTTTTTTTCCTCCTACTTAATTGGCCTCTCAGAGTTGGTAAGACAACTCCCACCTTTTCATGCTCTCTGTATATGTATATATATCTCCTCAATATATGTTCCATTCTATGCATCTGAAGAAGTGGGCTGTAGCCCACGAAAGCTTATGCTCAAATAAATTTGTTAGTCTCTAAGAAAAAAAGAACAGGAGTACTTGTGGCACCTTAGAGACTAAAATTTATTTGAGCATAAGCTTTCATGGGCTACAGCCCATTTGTTAGTCTCTAAGGTGCCACAAGTACTCCTGTTCTTTTTGCGGATACAGACTAACACGGCTGCTACTCTGAAATTAGTCTCTATGGTGCCACAAGTACTCTAGTTCTTTTTTTCTGATCCTCCATATGCCTTTTATTAAAAAAATTGGGAAGCTTGACTCTGAGGGAAAAGTTGTGACAAATCTGACAAGCAGCTACTTTGACTAAATCAAGATGAACGATTTTGCACATGTAACAGCCCTGCAAAAGAAGAGAAGGATCTGCCTCTTTGGTCTGAACTGATTTTTTTACCAAATTGGGAATTTATAAGTAGCGCCAAACTGCATGAGTGGGGAAAAAGATACAAATTTCACACCTGAGAGAACTGCTTTTCCCATTTAACAGAAATGTAAACTGGCCTGGTATATCAGAGTGAAGTTATTGCTGAATCACTTAGTTTTGATAAAAGAACAGGAGTAATTGTGGCAACTTGCCTCTTATTTTATGGAGCTGGCAGTGCTCCTTTCACCAATGGGGAGAGAGTTTTGTAAGGATATGAGGATATAAAAGTAAAGATTGGATCGCTAATGAGATATAATAGCCTCTCACATCTAGGGCGCTGCTCCAAATCCAGTGCAGGTTGATTAAACAGAGAATAAGCTATTTGGTACCCTACATGACATGAGCTAATAGTCTCAGCCCAGATCCTAGATAGATTTCTGCACCCACCACAGATCACCTACCACAACAGACACTGACTGATATCACCGTTAGAGAGACAATGTGGGTGAGGTAATATCTTTTATTCGACCATCTTCTGTTGGCGAGAAAGGCAATTGTTCCAGCCACACAGCTCTTCAAGTCTGCTTCATTGGCAGTCTCAGAAAAGATGTCAGGGACTCAAAAGGCCATAGAGAGAGAATTACCCTTTTATTCCTATAAGTAGCACTCCCATTACAAGACCAAGGCACATTGGTTGGGCATCATAGGGGGAATCTCCTACTGCTACTGCCAGTGCAGTAATTAGACTGTGGGAAAGAGGAGTTCATTCAGTAACGCTGTCTCTCCAGCTTCTTTCTCAAATATTAACTCACTTCTAAAAGTGGAAAAGAAATAGTCACAAAGGAAAAGCAGCACAATATTTGCATTAAAATTTTGTAAATATTACCCTAACTCTTGCAGTCTGCACTTTCAATGTGTGGTCAACAGGACTCTGAATAGTGTGTTCCGATAGAAAATTAGCAGCAACAGAAATCTTCTTATTGTGATTACAGAAGAGAATGTAGCCGGGACACTGTGAAAACAGAGTGCTGAATGACTGACTGTGGGAGATGAAAGGAAGTCTTTTAATGCACAAAAGTAGAGAAGGAAAATAAATGAAAACAGTGGCATAGACTCTACATTCCTGATCATATAGATATGAGGATGAATACGCTTCAGAAGTTATGCCCCAGATTTTCAAAATTAGTAAGTGATTTTTGGACACCTCCATTCTTTGGGGTCCAACGTCAGCAGACCTAATTTTCAAGAAGTGGCAAGCACCCAGAATCCAAAAATTCATAATCTTTAAAGTGTCTCAAGATAGGCACCCAAAGTCACCAGTCACTAAACAACATCAGTGTTCTGCTTTGCTGGCCTTCTCCCCGGGGCTTACTGTCTATAGGAAGATAAGTGTGGCAATCTGTCTGCATTCAATGTTGTTCATGACTTTGCAATCCAATACTGTATATTTTTGAACAAAGATGAAGAAAACACGCTGGATATTTCAACAGAAAACACCCAGACACTATGACCATTTCTTTGCAGCCTGTCACATTTTACAACAGCTGTAGGACCGGTTCCATTTGCCTCTAAACTGCTTTAGAGGAGAGGTACCCACCAGGTGGCATTCCTTCAACAACACTTTGAAATATACAAAGCAATTAATGATGTGCAGTGCTGGAGAAGACTGATGTGAAGCTCTATGGCAGCGGTTCTCAAACTGTGGGTCAGGACCCCAAAGTGGGTCACAATCCCATTTTAATGGGGCCAGCATTAGACTCACTTGGGCCTGGGGCTGAAGATGAAGCCCGAAACCCACCGCCCAGGGTTGAAGCCGCTCGGGGTCATGTAGTAATTTTTGTTGGCATAAGGAAGTTTTGGTACAACAAAGTTTGAGAAACTCTACTTTACAGTAACCACCTACTCAGTTGAATTATGAAAAGTGAAGTGCACCAGCATGACTGGTTGTGGGTTTTTTGCCCTTTTTTTTAGAATTTAAGGACTTTGCACTCATGAAAAGTGATGGACTGACAATAACTGACCTACTTTGCCAGCGCTTCACAATTTGTGCATTTACACCCAAGCTTAAAAGTGAGCATAAAATGCTACTGTTTCTGATGTGGTATGATATTCAATGAGATGCCTACCTAGCTCCCTTAAACTTCTTTGAAAATTCCATTCTAGATCTAAAAATCTACAGTAGGATGCTAGGTGTAACAGCTACAAGTAGCAGATGGGGTATCCCAGTAACAGCTGGATTGAATGTTAAGGGGACTTCTAGTCATGTAAGGCAGCAGCGTGGGGGAATAAAGGGGATGGAAGCCAGGAATTCCCTTTATGAAAGGCTCCCTTCAGGCTGTAACTGGTGCTCTGATGGAGAAAAGGTGAGGGAAAGAGAAAAGGAATATAAAACAAGACCGAGGTTGAAACAAGTGGTATTTTACCTGAGACATACATGCAAGGGAGTAGCTAAAAGTCCAAGAGTGGGGAGCTTTGAGATAGATAGCTAAGCCAAGGGGGTGAGGTGGAGGAAGTTGGGAGCACTTTCTGGACCAGAAGACTTCAGGACTGATGGAACACCTCAGTAGGGAACTGGAAGTTCACCATGGTAGAAAGCACTTTGAGATAGGGTGTAGGATGGGAAGAAACAATGACATATTAATGACTACACCACTACCCAGCTATAACGTGACCCAATATAACACGAGTTCACATATAACGCAGTAGCAGCGGGGCTCCAGCGGCGCTTTAAAGGGTCCAGCGCTCAGGCCGCTACCCAGGGGCTGAGGCAGCTGGGTTCCGCCAGCGATTTAAAGGGCCTGGAGTTCCCTGAAGTTGGAGCCCCGGCCTCTTTAAACCACTGCTGAACCCCTGCCACCGCTATCCCTATATAACAGCATTTCACTTATAACGCAGTAGGGATTTTTGGCTCCCCACGACCATGTTATATCGGGGTAGCCGTGTATTAATTGTGTTCCTTTTTCTGGTTGTAGTTCCCTGTGTACACAAAGCAAAATCAATATAAAATGCTTTGCTACAGGTATACTTGGACATATGCAACAAGAATGCAATATACAAGAGCTCTCAATGAGTTATTGAGTATGTAAATTGAGTGAAGAGTTAGGAAGAAATAATGAGGTTCTCCCTGCTCCAATTAGAATGGGGAAAAATTCCAAGCAAGACTTCATGCTTTAGGTTCCTTATCCAAATAATTAATAAAAAGCAACCAAGTGCTTAAGGAGCTTCCACAAGTGCCTCTTATAGAGAGTCTTTTTTTCCCCCATTGCAAGAATTTCTCGAGTATTTACAAGGTTTCCTTCTGAGGCATGCAATCCAGTATTTTCCCATTTGGCTGCAGTAATAGCTCTAACTGTTGATCATAATAGAGTGTGCACCAGACTCTTTGCTTGCACTGTGTCCTGCGTAGTTATTTATATTAGTGCGAAGTGAATGGTGTAAAAGGCTACCATTATTATTTTTTCAGCTTTTTTAAACCCACTTACCCAGATCTGTTTACAACTGGTGGTGTCCACACAGAGGTTGGAACCCGTTTTACTAGATCACTTTCTAAGATGATTTTAGTTAAGCCATTGAAATGTCTTACTAAAATCTCAGACCTAAAGCACCTACATGAAGTGATCAGATTTTCAAGTATTCTCAACATCCACCGCCTCCTGTTGAAAACAATGGTTGATGAGCATTTGAAAATCTGCCCATTCAAGTTCTAAGAGGACCCATCTAACTTCATTTTCACACTGTAGAATTCTTTGAATGTAGAACAGTCAATGAAGCCAGCAAACAAACAGAAGCAACAGGTCTCCTTTATCTTCATACTCTCTGGCAAGTCAAGTGTAAAAGTACAATTAGGGAGGCCCACAAAGAATTTGAAGAGCAACTAACAAAAAACTAACAGTATTTTTTTTTCCGGTACATCAGAAGCCTGCTAAACAATCAATGGTGCCATTGGACAATGAAGGTACTAAAGGAGCACTAAATGAAGACAAAACTGTTGCAGAAAAGCTAAATGAATTCTTTGCATCAGTCTTCACACTGAAAGATTCTTTCTGGGTGACACATCTGAGAAACTGTCCCAGATTGAGGTGTCAATCGAGGAGTTTTTGCAACAAACTGATAAACCAAACGATAATAAGTCACCAGGACCAGATGGTATTCACCCAAGAATTCCAAAGGAACTAAAATATGGAATTAAAAAAATGTACAACTGTGGTATATAACCTATTACTTAAATCAACTTTTGTACCAGATGACTGGATGATAGTTAATGTAATGTTGATTTTTAAAACACATGTTCCAGAGCTGATCCTGAGAATTACAGGCTGGTAAACCTAACCTCAGTCCCAGGAAAACTGGTTGAAACTTTGGTAAAGAACAGAATTATTAGACACATAGATGAACACAATACATTGGGGAAGAGTCAATATGGCTTTTGTAAAGGGAAATCATGCAGCATCAACAATCTGTTACAGTTCTTTGAGGGAATCAAAGAGCATGTGGACATAGTGTAGTGGGACTTTCAAAAAGCCTTTGAGAAGGTCCCATTCCAAAGGCTCTTAATCAAAGTAAGCAGTCCTGGATTAAGAGGGGAGGTCTTATCATTGATAAGTCACTAACCAGATAGGAAACAAATAGTAAACATCCATGGTCAGTATTCACAATGGAAAGCGATAAATAGCAAGGTCCCCCAAGAATCTGTGCTTGGACCTGTGTTGATGAACATATTCATAAATGATTTGGAAAAGGTGGTAAACAGTGAGGTGGCAAAGTTTGCAGTCAATAATAAATTACTCAAGATAGCTAAGTCCAAAGCTGACTGTGAAAAGTTACAAAGCAATCTAGCAAAATTGTGTGACTGTGCAACAAAATTGCAGATGAAATTCAAAGTAATGTGTGCACATTGGGAACGTTCATCCCAGCTATATATACAAAATGAAAAATCTTGGAGTCACTGTGGAGAGCTCTCTGAAAACATATGATCAATGAACAGCAGGAGTCAAAACAGCTAACAATGTTAGGATTGGAAAAGGGTCAGCAAAGGGCAACAAAAATGATTAGGGATAGGGAACAGCTACCATAGGAGAAGAGATTAAAGAAAGTGGACTGTCCTGCTTAGAAAACAAACAACTAAGGGGGGAGATGTGATGGAGGTCTATAAAATCATGAATGGAAATGGAGATAGTGAATAAGGAAGTTTTATTTAACCTTTCAGATAACACAAGGACCAGGGACCAAGAAAATTAACAGACGGCAGATTTAAAACAAACATAAGGATGTACTTCTTCATACTACACAAAGGCAACCTGTGAAGCTTGTTTCAGGGGGATGTTATAAAGACCAAACCTGTAACTGGGTTCAGAAAAGAATTAGATATGTTCATAGATGATATGTCCATCAATAGCTATTAGCCAAGATGGTCAGGGATGCAACCCCATACGCTGGGTGTCTCGAAACTGTGACAGCCAGAAGTTGGGACTGGATAAAAGGGAATGGATCACTCAGTAAATGCCCTGTTTTGTTCATTCCTTATGAAACATCTGACACCGGCCAGTCAAAAGACAGGATATGGTCTGACTTAGTGTGGCCATTTTTATGTTCTCATTAAGTAAAATATTGCTGCATTTTAAGACAAAAGACACAGTGACAATTAAAGTATTAAAACAGAATGTTAACGCATTCTGAAGAAATAGTTTTGGTTTTTAAGAAAAAAAAGTGTATGATAGAAAATGAATGTTCTGAGCCACTAAGCAGATAACACTATTTGTGGCACACTGTATTTAACCCAGCAGGTTACAGTTATAATCATTTCTTACTGACATTGCTGAAGAAAATTTCTCAGTGCAGTAAAAAAACACTGGATGACAGAGAGACTGCATGGGGTTTATTTTTCTAAGTTTGTCAAAGGTTTTTTTTTCTTTTCAACAAAACCTCAAGGGAATCACCAGGAGACCTGCAGAGAGTTAGCTTTATTCAGAACTATTTTTACTTTAATATTTAAAAAAAAAATCCAAAACTTATAGTACCTGCTGCACAGTCCATTGAGAAGAAAGAATCCCATTGACCTTAATGGGCACTGCATCAGGCACATAGTAGAGAAAAAAAGAACATTACCTAATCCAGAAATTCTTACAATGACACAGTTACTGATATTCATGTATCCCAAAAGAAGGCGAGAAATGTCATTTATATACTGAGCATATACTGGGCATGGGTTGTGTTTTGCTATATGTTTGTACAGCACCTAGCACAGTTTGTCCTGAATGGTAGTTGTGGCCTTCAGAAGCCACTGAAATACAAATCAATAAAAGTAATAAATAGAAATAGCACATAGGAAAAGTTAAATTAAATGTATTTTAAAATCTGTTCATTGTGTTTCTACACTTTGAATCAGGCATAGTAAGTGTTGGAGAGACAACATTTGATTATAGGGAGCTGAATTTTATCTCTGGTATAATTTTAATAGATAATCTGTTTATTGAGAGCTGTTTTCTGGCTGCCAGTCCAGGCAACAGCCCCAAGTTAATGGGAGCTGGAGCTACATCTTCAGCCTGAATTTTTCCATAATATGTTCACATTCATCTGAACATAAATCAGTAATCCACAAAGTACAATTTTATCAGGTTAGCCATTTTTCGTGATTTCAGAATATCTAACAGTAGGTTATGATGTCCTCAGATTTGTTAGGTACTGAAACTTAGTAAAAAAAAATATTGGGTATACTGTTTTTTATCTTTATTCTCTAGCTAGAAGATTAACAATACATAGTATTCAATAGAGTTCTGAAATTAAAACTACATGGATCGTTCTGTGATTAGTTACAAAAGACAACTTCTGTTTTCCAGCTGGATAAGCATAACCCTTACAATCAGTAACAGGGCTCCAAGACAACACTGGCACTGTGAATCTTTCAGGTAAGAGAGCAGATAAACAGGGCAAGGCAAATGTTAAAAGGCAGGGTTCTCGGAAACGCTCAGCATTGGCTCAACTCTGCTCCCGTTGAAGGTAATCGCATTGATATCAACGTCAGAGGTAGACCAATACTGAGCGCTTTTGAAAATCCCACCCAGAGAGCCTTTCTTTTTATGGGCCACGTCAGCTTTCCCCACAGCACTGTTTCTAGAAATAAGAATGCATTAGCTGGGTGAAGAGAGTAAATTTAATTTTTCTCTCATTACAGTCACACAAACGGATACTGGATAGATGCACAGTCCTAGTTGCAAAGAGCGCAATCAACTCATTGTCTGTCTCATTGCCTCTGGGAACTCCTCTCCACAGCTGCTTTAGATAGTGTCCTTGTTCATATATTTTATACTACTTCCAGTGCAGAGAGATTTGAGATTTGCTAGTTGTGACTGCTTGTATGTGAAGGCTTAAAATTAGCTTGATGTGAGCATTCTGGTACACCTCAGCCATTCAAACGCTTGCAGAAAATGAACACCTGAACAAAAAACGGTGAGAGCACCAATGAAGCCAATTTATTCACAACACTCAGGAAGTTCTCTTGTGGGGTTCACCCAGCTGTGCATTTATCCGTCTCAATGGGAATCTTGTCTACTGCAGGAGTGAAGGAGCCCAGAGGGAAAGAAAAAGGTAAGAAGAGGGATAGAATGGAGACAGAAATCTGCAAAGCAGGGAAAACAAAGCTGAAAGTGAAATGTGAGAGTCCAAAAATGTGAACTTGCATATAAATTCTATTTATAATTAGACTGAAAGTCCCACATGGTTTCAGTTCATTTCAAGGTTCAAACTGCAATTCCACTTATAAAAAATATAAATATATGGAGATATACCTATCATAGAACTGGGAGGGACCTTGAAAGGTTGAGTCCAGTCCCCTGCCTTCACTAGCAGGACCATGTACAGGACCTGACAGGTTTTTTAAAATTATTATTATCTTGCCTCAGATCCCTAAATGGACCCCTCGAGGACTGAACTCACAACCCTGGGTTTAGCAGGCCAATGCTCAAATCACTGAGCTATCCCTTGCCCCAGTGTTGGCATCTGGAAAAAATTAAGAGAATTCCACTTAACACTTTTACCTCTCATTAAAAATATCACCTTGAATGAAAGTGCCAATTGGTTATCAGCCTCAATGAACGTACACTGTAATATAGTGGCACCTGAGAAAAGAAAGTGTTTCTGTACATTGATACTGCAACAGCAGCAGATCCATGGTAAATGCTAGCGTAATCTGGATTCTGTTCATGTCAAGGTATTTTAAAGCCTAAATGGTATGTAATAAACAGGGCCGGTGCTTCCATTTAGGCGACTAGGCGGTCGCCTAGGGCATCAGGATTTGGGAGGGCGGCATTTTGCTGCTCTCTGCGGCAATTTGGCGTTGGGGGGGGGGGCCTTCCGCGCTCCAGGTCTTCGGCGGCAATTCTGCAGTGGGTCCTTCACTTGCTCCAGGACCCGCCACTCAAGTGCCGTGAAGACCAGGAGCACGGAAGGACACCCCCCCCGCCGCAGAATTGCTGCCGACCGGGAGCATGGAAGGACCCCGGCCTAGGGTACCAAAAACCCTGGCACTGCTCCTGGTAATAAATATGAAGAATCTCAAATAAGGGTTTAGTGTGAACACAGCATTGAAATTTCACTTTCCACTGCAAGTACTGTAGAGAAAGTTCGTACATCCTACAATATGGACCAATCCGTTACATAATGAACATGATAAAATTGTGGCAATCTATTCAGTTCCTGCTTTAGTTTTCCCTCTGACATTAAGTACCCCAATGAGATTTTGCCTGAACAGAGATGATTAGACCTCATAATAATAATTTCTTCTCAGTAACCGAGAGCCATTTTAAGTACAATATACAATCTCTTCCCAAACCACCAATTCTACCTCTACCCTATTTCTAACCAACCACTAATCTGATCTAAGCAATTCTAATCGTTCTCCCGGGTGCAGGGAGTGGTAGGAAATACCTTTGATTTGGCAATTATGCACCAAGCCTCGGTGCCACTGTATGCAGCAACCCAAATTCACTTGCTTCAGACTGCCATGTACTGGGAATACAAAAGAAATTATAACCCTAAAATGCTTGGGCTGGACCCATATTGGTATCTGTCCCACCTTGGCTGCTATGTAGCAGTGTTCGCAGGAGGGAGCCTTTCCTGATGCAACACAAGCCAGTGTTCGTGTTCCCATGCCCTTACGGGATGGATGGATATCATCATTTTCTAATAGTTGGCTAAAGAGGATCTAACCTGTAATACAATTTAAAACCAAGGGAAAATGTCTTTAAGTTTGTATGGCAGAAACCTGAGGTTTGTCTCTTTTAAATTAGTGACAAAACTCTCATTGACGTCAATGGGGGCAGGATTTCACCTCAATGTTTTGAGAGAGAAACATCATGATCTTTCCATCACCAGACATATGAGGTAGGCTAACGACTATGATGTCTGTCCATCACTGGCCACGAAGCACTAACATGCCTAGCAAACAGGAACCATCCACAGTGAATAAAAGAGAAGTTTGGGGAGAAATGGTAACCAAGTGCTATTTGAAAGGTCTGGTGAAAATGCAACTCCCTGGATTTGGGGTCTTCACCTGGTTGGTTGGTAGCACTGCATTGATGACATTTCTTTGACTGGGTCAAGTATGAAGGATTAAATGGGGCTGGTGAAAGGGGAGAATGGAGCAAGAAAGAATTGATATTCTTGCTAAAAACAGAACACAGGGCCTGGCTCTGATCCTCGTAACTCACAACAGGCACACTTAAAACCTCCTTTCAAGGAGCAGAGATATGCTGTCTGTGCTGCACAGTAACTTTCAAGTCAAAATCTAAGGTTGATCAATTATGCAAGACAAGTGGTATCACACATCAATGGAACAATATGAGACTCAGCAGCGAGCTCCGGTAAAGTAGCATTAAGGCTTTTCTGCCCTTTTATCTGTATTTAAATGTTAAATGAGTCAAAAATACCTGGACAGGTGGGCACAGTGACTTAGGGACTTTGAAGTACTGCGGTTTGTCAGACCTGATTCAACTGCTGCTATTTTGCCCATCCCTCAGTTCATGAGTCACATCCCAACATTACCCTTCAAATCAGCACCTTAGTCCTGCCTTTGGTAGTTGTAAGTTTCACTGTGATATGAGCATACAGAAAAGAAGCAGTCTCATATTGTTAAACATGGGGAAATAGATTTCTGTTTAGTTCAGCTACAAGACTATAACTAATTACCACCTAGGTGTTTTGTACAGCATGCATCTAAGCTGTTTCATTTTGCCTGATCTTGCCCTCCATCTTTGTACCTGTAGATATCTCTTTGGCCTCATGACCATACTACCTAAGCATCTCACAATCTTTATGTATTTTTCCTCACAATCCCCCTCAATAATCTCTCACTACTCTCCTATGTCATATTACAGAGCTGGAACTGAAGCACAGAGGAACTAAGTGAGTTCCCCAAGTTCTCACCGAAGTCTGTGGCAGAGCTGGGGACTGAACTCAGCTCTCTTGAATCACAGGGTAGTGCCCTAACCACTGAATCATCCCTTCCTCAGCCACCTCTGGACAGTGGAAACTCCACTTCCCTATCACTGTGGTGGACAAACCTGATCAGATAAGAACATTTTGCATTTATATAGTTTCTTTCCTCTCAAGGGCCTTAAAATGTTTCACCACGGTTGCTATTCTTACTGTAGTGATAGTATGCTCAGTTACTATGGTATCAGCACTATTATGAAAACCTAGGCCCCAATTCAGCTTAACTTTGACATCAATCTCATGACTCACATACTTATACACCTTGCTGAGTCAGGCTCCTGGATTTACAAATGATCATTCACTCTCTTAGATTGTGAGCTCTTCACACAGGCCGGGGCTTCGCAGGGATAGCCTAGCCACAGTGGGCCTATTTGAGGAGCTCACAATCTATGAGAAAGAATTAGGTCTGCAGACAGACAGTGCTTAGCACACTGTGGACACTACTGTAAAGCCAACAAACTGCAGCTCTTTGAGACAAGTTTTATTTTATCCATACTACAAATGAGTACGGTGCAGGGCTGAGAGCAAGTTACTTAGTACTAAAAATATACGTACTACATTCTACAGATATAACTAATCTAATAGAAGTCAATGGCATTACTCAAGCACTTAGCTCAGGCAAGGGCTTAAGTTGTTTGATGAACTGGTTCCCTGAAGTCACATAGAAGACACCAGCACAGGTACAAATAGAATCTAGAGTACCTGATACTTGTTCTAAACTTAAAAGTTAGGTTGAAAGAGCTATGTCAGTCACGTGTGAGAAAAATCCACACGCACCTCCCGTCAACATAGCTCTGTGGACCTAGCCTCCAGCACTGATACAGCTATGCTGATGGATGAATGCTTCCATTGACATAGCTGCTGTCATTCAGGAAGGTGGCATTTCTACAACAACAAAAAAAAAAAGACCCCTTCATCAGCCTGGGCTGCATCTGCACTACTGCTATGTTATCATAACTACACTGACATAGCTATGCCAGTATAGTCCTCATCATGTACACATACCCTTAGACATGTGGTTTAACTACTGGACTATATGGATCCCATTCAATCACCATTTTCTAGATAAAAGCCAGATTCAAAGAAGAATTCCAAGTTTACCTAATTGAAAAGATCCAGTGTTGTCAACTCTGATTTTTATCACCATTCCTGCACCATCTCATGATTTTCTTGAAATCTCAGTTCCTGGAAGCAGTTAATTAGGTCACAATCTTAGCTTTATATTTGAAGTTATGTTTCTAGCCCTCATGTTGCACTGAAAAGCTTGACAACTTAGGATATGTCTACATTACAAAATGAGGTCAATTTTGTAGAAGTCTATTTTGTACAGTTGATTGCATATGTCCACACTAAGTGCATTAAGTCAGTGAAGTGCGTCCTCCCTACAGTGGCTAGGATTGACTTATAGAGCGGTGCATTGTGGGAAGCTATCACACAGTTCCCGCAGTCTCCACCACCCTTTGTAATTCTGGGTTGAGCTCCCAATGCCTGATGGGGCAAAAACATTGTCGCGGGTGGTTTGGGGTACATTTCTTCAGTCGCCTCTCCCTCTGTGAAAGCAACGGTGGACAATCATTTTGTGCCAGACACCAGGGCAATTAGAAGAGCACAGCAAGGTGCGCTGCACATCAGAGAGGCTTTGAAAACCAGTTTCATGACTAGCCAGACTTTGCTGTGACAGTTGAGTGTGTTTCTCTTTGATGCAAACCCGCCCTCTTTGTTGATTTTAATTCCCTGTAAGCCAACCACCCTCCCCACTTCAAAATAAAGTAACTATTGTTTTGAAACCATGCATTCTTTCTTTATTAATTAAAAAAATTATGAGAGAATAGACAAGATAGCCCAGGTGGGGTGGGGGAGGAAGAACGGATAAGGCCACATTGCTTATTGGAGCTACACTAAAAATCAAACTGTTTGAATGACAGTCTTCTGTTGCTTGGGCCATCCTCTGGAGTGGAGTAGCTGGGTGCCCAGAGCCTCCCCCCGGCATTCCTGGGCATCTGGGTGAGGATGGAACATGGGGAGGAGGGGAGGCGGTTATTATACAGTGGATGAAGCAGTGGTCTGGGCTCTTGTTGGCTTTCCTGCAGCTCCAACAGATGCTTCATCATGTCTGTCTGCTCTCCCATTAGCATCAGCATCACATCCTGCCTCCACTCTTCGTACTCACTTAATTCTTTCCTGGCCTCTGCCACTGAATGCATCCATTCGGCTGTGACCTATCAGTGCAGGAGGACTGAATGAGCTCAGAAATCATCTCATCACGAGTGCGTTTTTCTCCACCTTCTAATCTGCAATAACCTCAAGGACGGACATGATGGGGGAGCATAGAAACATTCTACGCTCTACAGTTGTGGGGGGGACTCTACGATTCTGAGTTTGCCACACTGACGAAACAGGAAATGAAATTCAAAAATTCCTGGCGCTTTTACTAGTGCATCAGAGTTCAAAGTGCTGTCCAGAGTGGTCACAATGGAGCCGGAAGCCAATACCGTTGATTTGTGTGCGCATTACCCCAAATTCAACTCAGCAGAGTCGATTTTAGCATTACTCCCCTCACCAGGGAGGAGTACAGAAGTAAATTTTAAGAGTCCTTTAGGTCAATGGAACAGGGTTGGTTGTGTGGACACGGCTAAATTCGACCTAACCTTGTACTGTAGAGCAGGCCTTAGAGATGTAAAAACCAGAAGGTGAATGCAGTGTTGATGTCCTTCCACAATTTTTCTTCTTTGTGTTGGCATAAATGTCAGAGCTGTTTTGTTCTAGTGACACAGGAATAAAATGTGGAGCTGCCCAACCTCAGGGGGCCTAAAATTTGCCTTCTTTTCCAGGAACGGAAACATGTGGGTTAAATGGCTTAAATGAGGGGCTAAATAATCTCATGCACCTGGTAGGCTTACTTTGCTTTGGTTTAGGAGTAGGGCTGTCAAGTGATTAAAAAAAATTAATCACACAATTAAAAAACCTGCAATTAATTGCATGATTAATCGCACTATTAAACAATAATTGAATTTTATTTATTTACATATTTTTGGATGTTTTCCATATTTTCAAATATATTGATTTCAATTACAACACAGAATACAAAGTGCACAGGGCTCACTTTCTATTAATGTTTATCACATTGCCTGCCAGCAGGTGTAAGATGCTCAGGCTGCTAGCCAGACATGCAAGTAAAATCAGTTCTCTTTCCTTTTGAAAGTGGTAAGTGGCAATTCTTGCCTGTACAGGATTAGGCCGTTAAATGTTTAGTTGGCATTTCAAAAGTGCTCAGTGTTGACCAAACTCTGCTCCCACGGAAATAAATTGTCAAACTTCTGCTACCTTCAAAAGGGCATATGCAGAAGGCTTTTGAAAATCCCACCCAGTATTTTCTCCAGGAAAATTTTCCTCTTACAGCCGCACAAGGATCCCTCATCTGATGTTCTGCTCTACCTACCTGCTACACTACTCTAATCCCAAGGGTTAGTCTTTCCCCTCAAATTTAAGGAAATCCAGCCTACTTGTGCCAGGGTCAAACATACATGATCCACAAGACCACCACATCAGAGCTTTGAATTTTGAGTAGCTGGACATGATTTACCCACACATAGCACCAAAGTCCATGGGAACCATGTATGGCCAAATCTCAATATTCTTACAATCCAGCAATGGATAGGGCTGAAAATTCAGACTATCCAAGATCATCTAACTAGCCCATAAATCCAATAAATAGAAGATTCCAACTTGAAATGCAATAAAAATCAGCCCAGGCACAGCGTGTGCCATTAGGCTATTAGAAGAAGTTTTTAAAAGATTGAAGAAAGGGTTTGAAACACGAAGCCATAAACTCCACTAGTATGTCATACTTCTGTATTACCATAAAACCTGAAGCAAGTCTTGTCTCACCACTAGAAGGTAGATTAGCTTTTGTATAGAAAGGTAAATACAAATGAGGCAAAAGCCTTGCTCCTACAAGAGAATTTTACAAAGCATCCCAAAAGTGAAAACATTAGTTTAGATGAATAGAAGACAAAGGCACCTGCATCTGGATGCGTTTTCACCATCAATTAAACTCACTTTTCAGGTGTCAGATGTGTATCTTGATTCATCATGAAAACATGGCTTTGCCAAATCTGAGCCAGTTTTTCCAAATGTGGGCAATTTAACATCAAATCCTAATCTCACTGGACTACAGGTGGGTTAAAAAAAAATCAAATATGGAGTATATAAAATAAAGGAAGAGACAGGAAGAACAGAATCTCTCTAACACAAGAAACAAGGGAACAATCAATGAAATTAAAAGGATGCAAATTCAAAACTAATAAATCATTCCCCAACCCCCCCACACAGGGTATAATTAGACTGTGGAACTCACGGCCACAGGGATGTCAATGAGATTATCCCACATACTGTGGGGTTCTTACACCTTCCTCTGAAACATTGTGTGCTGGTATTGTTAGAGAAAGGATATGGGATTAGCTGGATCTCAGGTCTAATCCAGTAGGGTAATTCCTATGCTCCTAAAACATAAAAATCCATATTGCAAATACCCATGAGGTCCTCAGTTTGGACACTTGCGGCCCCTGTCTTTGAAAACTAGCCCCACAACGTTCAAAGTCATATTCCAACAGTGATGTTGTACTCCCTCTCCCACAATGCTGTTGTCCAGCTTTGTCACAGGTGTTCATGCAGTAATAAATAGGTTATTTCCTATTGGCATTATCTATGCAGGGCCTGACATGGTTCCATCCCCGCAACATTTACAAACAGAAATGTATTTCCTGGAATGAGAAAAAGGGGGAAGGAACAAGACCCAAAACCTCGTTCAGTTATGGTTCTATGCAGTGTCTCAAACAGGCTTCTTAGGATACATGCTGGACCATATCTCATTAGAACATACTTCAATCAAGCTCTCACTTCTCTTGTCTTAATTCCAAAGATCCTCAGGAAAAACATAACAAAAGCAAACCAAACATGCAAAAGAATAACTGAGCTCCAGCTCCAACAATTACAAACATATTTAGACTATTCAAGCTGAAGAGTTCTGCCACCTGTACCCACTCAGGGTCTGTCACATTTTGAGAAGGGTGAAATAGATTTTGAAGATGCTAATCCATTCCTGGCATTATAGACGTTAAGTCTTCCAAGGAGTGTCACAAATTCACACAATGCTCCTTTTTCATTTGGGTTTCTAATTGAGCTGAAAAGGTTTGAAAAATAAGTCATCAGCATCTAGCCAGATAATTCCCTAGCTACTACATAGCCACAGATGCTGAAGAGCACAAAATATTCCAGCTGAGACTGCCTTCGAATTACACTCCAACTTTTTCTCCCGATTAGCTCCTTTCTGATAGTATAACATAGCAGAGCTTTGTATATTTCTTACTTTACTAATGTCTGGTCAATATCACAGCCCATTTGAAGACCCTTTAACACAAATACAGATAATATGGAATTAGGGGCTGACCCAAAGCTCACTCAAGTCAACAGGAGTTTTTACATGACTTCAATCAGCTTTGGATCAAGGAAAAGTCCTACCTTTTTTTGCAGCAGAATATGACTACAGGGAACCAAAAATTGGTGGCCACATATATGTGTGTAGGTTTAGGTATATATATTACATGTGCCCAGATGCAAGTCTTGAACTACTGATCTATTTCAAATTGGAATCTAATTTCCTTAGCTAAATACATGAAAAGATTCAAAAAAGTGATGTGAGACCAAACTGCCTTCTAAACGCTCCCGAAAATCCCATTTCAACTTGTCTGTGGGTTTAATGGAAAATGGGTTGAGTTTTGGTGTCTTCCCACGAGGTGTCACTGGTTATTTCTTACACTGATGAAGCTCCATTGTGCTTAGTGTGTCAATATATGGATTTTTAACTGTGAAGTACCTCCCCTCCAGCTTTCTTTCAGTAAAGAGGTTCCAGCCCAGTTTCTAATTTGCAGCATAACTGATCTTAGTGACCTATTTAAAGAGCTGCAGCTTCCATTCTGTGAGGCCTTTTGCTTCTTGAAATCCTGATTATTTTTTTCAACTTGAATAAGAAATGCCTCCATGCGTGTTTTTTAATGTAAAGCTTCTCTCAAAGCCTCCATCTTACAGTATTAATGGAGGCACAGCACTATTGGTTTCCTCTCTTCACAGAAATGATCATGGTGGATTGATAAGGAGAAAAGTCTTCCTCCGATACTTGAGCCTGGTCTTTTATCTGTTTCACACAAAGAACCCTGTTGGAGTCCAAGAGTGATTTGCCAGCAATAGAACTTCTGGGCAGTGAGAACTGTTTGCTGTCCCAAGATATGGAAGAAAAGTGTTTTCAGAATTAAAAAAAATTTATGGAAGAAAAAATAAATTTCAAAGCAAATATGCCAAATGATTCACAATTTGCTAATATAAAAGTTCTTGCAAAATGTGCAAAAGTTAACAGAATTTTTTCATACAGCTGTAAATGGGTATCCACTATTGTATACATGATACAATTAAGTGGCAAAATACTACAGTACATTAACACAAAGTTACAGTCGTCCCCTTGCAGAATGCTGAGTTGAACAAAACTCAGATTTCTGAAAACCAAGAAATGCACAGTTAAGGTTGCCCGAAAATCAACACTAATGCTGCCCTCTTTCATCAATGCCCTAATATGTCTGAGAAACACACATGCCTTTATGCTGCAAACTCCACAGTTGCTGAAATGTACAGGCTTTTCATCTCCTTTTACAACCCACTCACTCTCAACCACAGTTTTCCATCTAACACTATTAAAAAGACCAAAATAGAAGTTGCCCATAGCACCTTCCTTCTATTCTCCTAGAGCTGGCACCTGTCCTCATCCCTGCCTCCACCCCCACAGCTCTAACTCCTCTCCCTCTCCCCCTGTTCACCCTCCCCCCACAGTCCTGTTTCCAGCTCCTCCCCACTAATATAATAAAAATGTTGGCCAGATCAGCTGCAGATTGTTCTTATGTATTCACAGTAAACCTCCCCATACAACATGTTATATTGTAACAGACAACTTATAGCAAGCTACTTGAGTTATTAAGCCTTTATTGCACAGGTGTGCAATAGTTTGGACTAGAAACATCAGTGGTAGAGTATTCACCATGGGCAATGGTGTCTTCACATTCTCTCAAACTACTCTTGCAGGCATCAAGTGGCTGCACAGAAAACCTCTCCATTTTTGTTTGTTTTTTTTTTTAAGAAGTTCATGGGCACTGTAATCCTTCCACAGTGAACATCTATGCAAGTGAAGAAACTAACGTGTTCTTAAATACCATTCTCAGCTTGGGTTCCCCAAAGACTTAGAGGGTGCCAGGATGTATCTTGGGTAATAATTGACCAACTGAGTCCATTTTGACCTACATCACTGCAATAGTTTGATGACTAGAAATGTTCTGAAAAAAAACCAAACACTATTTTGTGGAGGCTTAGATTTCCGGAACCCCTGGCTTCAATGACCCTAAATTTGGGTCACTAACCTTCCTCTGGTCTCCCACAAGGCATAGCAAATTTCAAGAAAATCCATGCTGTACCACTAAAATATACATAGGATTTGTATAAGGAACCAATCCTGCAAAACCTGTATGCTTAACTTGACTACTGCCATTGAAATCAAGGCAACTACTTGCTGTTGTCAAGATAAGCATGTGTATAAGAGTTCACAGATTGGGGCCTAAAATCAAAAACTGCCGGGAAGAGTATCTTTTTGCAGCAGGAAGTTTGGCGCATCCTTTTTCTGAGACCCAAAGCAGAGACTGGACTATATTTTGATTTTGTAAAACCTCAGGCCACATTCCATAAATTTTCCCCCAGTCATGGTTCCCATTGACTTCAGTAAGAACTCTGCATGCAGTCGCTTTTCAGGACTAAGCCCCTCCTCAGTCAAGTTTTACTGTTGGAAAACTAAAGCCTGTGGCTGTTTTGGATCCTAGCTCCATTTTACTATAGATTTTTGAGGGTTAACCTCTGAGCTTGGCCCATCTCCAATTAAAGAAGTTCTGATTGCACAGTAGCTAGTTTCATTATGAGCAGCCAAAGTTCTTCCAGACATCTCAGCACCTTATTAATTCAACACTTCCACTTTTTTACTAACTTCCCTTGTGTTTTTGTTATCTCTGCTGTTAGAAGGAAGCACCATGTGGTAGCATGATATAAAGGGAAAGGTGACCCGGCTATCTGTAAAATAAATACAGAATAATGGAAGGGTACTTTTAAAAAATTCTCATGCTGAAGTGGACTCTTACACCAAATATGCAGGTTACTATAAAGCACATCTAAGTCACAGCATTTCAGGATCTTGGGAGGAAAGCCATTGTAATCTATTTCTCTGGATGTACACAGCTGATGATATAAACTGGTTTTATGGAATTACTAAAACAGCTGCAGGGAAGAGATAAAGACATTTTATCATTTTAATTTGGTATCACCTACGCCTAAACATAGTGTGACAGAACTATATGGGTTTATTGGAAGTAATCAGTCATCAGCTATGACCATATTTACCAAGGCTGTTACACTAATAGACATTTGTACAGGATCTAGCTTGGAAGGGGAAAGACAGGCTTCATTTACTGCTGAAAAACTCTTAGGCTAACATGAATGTACAAAAGAAAACATTATTTTAACTGGCTATATAGATAGATAAATAGATAGATACTTAAATATATGTATATATATTTCAGTTTTAATCTGCCCCCATTCAGTACTGTATGATTTAAACATGGCAGATTATTCACTTGAATCTGTCATCAATAGCCTCATCATAATTAACCTACTTGTATCCTAGAAGTTCTCGTTATTGAAATACAGCCATAATTTTACTTAGCACATTACGAATGTTTCATATTTTCTCATAGAAAGCATTGCAAATGGCAATGAAACTATTTGGAATCCATTTATTTAACCTTGTCATTATCTGCTATATACAAGGCAGCCCCCTGGTATATGCAGACGAAGGGAAATATCCTTCAAACTGCCATGTAACTTTACTAGACTAAGTAGCTCTATTACATAAGTGTTTGAATAATCTAGACTTAATCTTTATGGGTTTAATCATGAGCCCAGCTATACACTTGTAATGGCCAGTAAGGTGGTAAAGGGCCCCTTCTACTCCCCTGCATGGGGTACCCCCGTCACTGGAGGCTGCACAGGGAGGGAAAGCATTCCTCTTGCATGCAGGTGGGAAAGCAATGGGTGGACCTTTGGCCTATGCACAGGAGCTAGCAGGAAAGAGGACTTTCCTGCAACTGCCAAACTGCCATGCTCAAACGTTGCAGCACATTTTGGAAGTCACTGGCACAGTGGGAACGCAGGCAAGTAGGTCTGTCCTCAAGACTTTCAGGTGTCCAACCGTTGCCCTTTTAAGTAAGTGGGGGATCTAGATATGAATTCCTTGTGACCTGGTATCCAGCTCCATGGTTACCCTGCCTTCACTGCACTTACTGCCAGCAGAGACCAGACGCCTAAGCACACCTCCCATACTACAGCATCCCTGTTTGATACCACACCACTGTTTTATGGAAGCCTATTTTATTCTAATTAAAAAGGCATTACATGAAAAAAAAACAAGAAAAAAACCCTATACTCTGCAATAAGATCACCCAAAAATCACCCACCTCACTCAATGGCTAGGCTGGAGCAGTTTTTCGGTCACAAAGTTTGGTTCACAAAGTTTTATCACAGATTTCACTCAGAAACAATAACACTCATACGAATGGCCGGATCGGGTCAACTAAAGGTCCATCTACCCAGTATATCTGTATGCTGACGAGGCCAATGCCAGGTGCCCCAGAGGATGAAGTGAACATGCAATGATCAAAGTGATCTATCTCTGCCATCCATCTCCAGCCTCTGATGAACAAGGCCAGAACACCATTCCACCCATCCTGCCTAATAGCCACCCTTTTAAACACTGTGGATAGTCCAGCTTCACACGACCTCGCTCAAGTAAAGGAGTTCCACATGTGGACGTGGCTGTGTGAAGAAGAACTTCCTTTATGTTTTAAGCGCTACCTATTAATTTCATTGTGACCCTAGTTTCTTGTATTATAGAATAGAAAGTAAATAACTTTTCATTATCCACTTTCCCACACACCATATTTGATATACCTCTATCAACTCCCCTTAGTCCCTCGTTCCAACTGATCTCCCTTAATCTTTCTCATATGACCCCTCCAAACCCTAATCATTTTAGTTGCCCTTTCGAACCTTTCTAGTTCTAAATATTTTTAGGTGAGGAGACCACATCTGTAAGCACAGTATCAGATGTGGCGACCCATGATTAGATAACACACACACACAGCTTTTCTTCCTGTGTTAAAGTTAAGCCTTATAAACACAGAAATTACGTATTCCAATAGACTCCTCAGTCTATGCTAGCGTCTTGCCAGGGCATCTATGTAAATGCAGTGCAAGGCTCCAAGGGCTGAATAAAACTAGAGATTCATGGTGGAATTTTCAAGGGAACCAAGAGAATTAGGTCCCCAAAGCCCTTTTAAAATTAATGCAAATTGAGTATCTAATTCATATGGGCCCCTTGAAATTCCCACCCATAATCCTTATTTAGTACTTTAATACTTCATTTCAAAGAATGACATTCTATTCCGGTTTAACAAAAATTCAGGAACAAGGGGCCAATTTCTGTCCTCATTTATATCTGAGCAAGAGCCATTGAACAACTGCAGGTCTATGCCGAAAACCAGAGTTGCGTAAAGATGAGTTCCTCTGTGGCTTTTTCAGAGCTCACAAGAGGGTACTATAGTTTTGAAGCAAAGATCATCACATGATGGCATGCGCAGCTGTAAAGATAAACAGTACAAGCTTGCTCTGGTCCCACTGTTAGGCAGAAGTTCTTCAAGCCCAGGCTTTTAGTACCTGAAAAGGGTGTAGATAAATTTAAGATAAACCATCCAAAGGATAGGTGGAGCCATACGTCACCCCCTACTGCATCTCATGTGGAGGGAGGCCCTTGAGTCCGGCTTTGGAAATCCATGCTAGTCAGGATTTTCCTCCTTACACATCTTAAATATATTTTCACACAAGCATCAATTTCAAGATTAAAAGCAGATCAAAATGGTGTGAAGATTCACATTTGGGCATAATTTCTCCCCACCTTCCCACCCACACACAGAGACTTAGCAAGAGAGAGGAAGGGCAGATAATTAACTAAAACAAGAACCAAGCTCTTATGTAGGGTGCAAACCTCAGTACTGATGTGCAAATGTTTGTTAATAAAATTATTATAATTTATCTAATGTTAGATTAGTACAAACTTTCTTCCACCTTTACTGAATTTTAGGAAATATCTGCAATTCTTTTCATGCACATAATATTTGGAGAATGGCAACTCACATGTTTATGTTTTGGGTTACTTACATGGTTATATAAAAATTTCAAGCTAAGAAAGTTCCTTGGAAGTCCCTGTTTTCGTCCCTGTGACAGATTCTCAAAGCATCAAACAAGATTACATGTCCTCAGTAGTAAGACCTCCATATATGTTTACACAAGCTCTGAAATGCAGCTTTACTACTTCTATTTTGCTTTAACATACTATATTACTGCCTTTTACACTATGTTTTAAAAGATTTATATCAAGTACAAACCACAACAACTAACATGCATTTACAACATATGATAGGCACCTTTGATTCCAAGTTTTCAATGCCATAAAGGGTAGATTGTGTACAAAAATGTAAAGCTATTCTATATCCAAGAAGTGCTGTGTTATCAGAAGCTAAAACATGCAAGTGGGCTGCTTTCACTCCTGTCCTCATAGATGAAAAACCTCACTTCAAACCCACACAAAGGATTTTTAAAGACATTCTTGTTGCAAATTTTCATTTTCATTCATTTAAATTTAAGGAAAATATGTGTAGCTGGGAAATGTTTTGGCATGTTTAACCCCATGTTTCCGCTTAAAGGTCAAAACCTTTGTTTATTCCTTAAATGCTTATGAGGGCTTAAGTTTTTTTGAGACATATATTTACAAATATTTTGCATTTAAATGAAAGCTTTGTATGATAACTACCTAATACCATTGTGACATGAATGGTGAGGTGTTTTCTATACAAATATAGCAAGGTCATGTGATGCTGTTACAAAAGAAGTCATTTGAGTATAGAATGTTTATAATAGAGACACTATGGCAATGCTTAAGCAACTTCTTACCAAACCCAGGATAAGAAGAATTTCTCTAAAGATTGATAAAAAGAAGACAAACCTTCTTTGATGACCATGTAAATTTAAACACTTCATGAGAATTATTTAAGTCTAGAAAAACTATTTTGAGAGCTGAACTCGATTTATATAGGAAATAACGGTTGGACTCATTTGAAACAGAATTTCAGTTTCTGATGAAACTAAAAGGTTCTCAGAAAACGGACTGAATAAAAGAAAAAAAAATCTCATCTCAAAGCCAAAGACAGTGCTGCAATACACATAATAATGAAGATCAAGTTTTCCAGAAGCAGTTGGTCAAGGGGAAAGAAACAAGCCTGAAATTAAAATATTAATTCAGTGTAAATCAGGCTAAGTAGACTCATCCCATTGACTACATTTTTAGGGGTACTCAAACTGGGGGTCTTTCTTCATGGTACTTAAGAGGTAGTTGCATAAAAGGTGTCTTTGCTGCGGTGCCTCACGGGAGACATAGTCTGACTAGGGAACTTATTCCCTCAAGATGAATAGTTTCCTCACTCCCTTAACTACAACTTACATGAGGCACAACACCACAATTATCATGGAAAAATATCCTGATTCAAAAATAAAATGCCTGAAAAAACAATTAAATACTTTAATTTTGGTGCAAAAACATTGTTTTGACAAAAAAATTTTGACCAGTCCTAAATCACAGTCATTTTCCATTCCCCTTTATTCAACTTACATCAATATTTGGGTACGACCAGATGGATTTTTTAGCTAAAAAGGATCCAAACTCACACCAAACATAAGCAAAGCCTTTCTTCATATTTGGAGAAAATTTCCCAACCCCTAACATCTTCCATTTCCACATGCCTCCTCAAATCCAGCTACCACCAGGATCAGAAGCAAAAGTGCACTAATAACTCTTCTATGTGCTTGTTCTATTCCCAAGCACTAGGTACCTCAGGAGGCAGTCTTTTTTTCTTGAGACTTTTAGTCCAGTTTTGCAGATCCAAGAGCTTTTGATAATGTCACTGGGATAAGAGTCAGACAAGTCTCCAAGTTCTGGGGCATTTCTGAACTGAATTTGAAGTTTGTACTTCATTACTTATAAACATGGGTTTTATTTATTTATTTAGAAAAACAGTCACCCTTACCAGACAGGTTATACAGAGTTCTGGCAGCTGTAACTGCAAGCTTGCTGCAGTCATTAGCTACAAGAGGACATGAAACAAAGAATTCTGAAAACTACGCAGCCAAGAGACTTAAGTGATATAGCAAAATGAGATGGCAAGATTGAAGTACTTCTTAAATGGAAGGCATCACTTCTAAAAGGTTAAAATGTTTCTTTTTAACTTGAGAATTAAGTGCAATATCGTCAGTGTCTGTAAACTACCCAAGCTTCAGTTAGATTAATGTTTGAAGCTTCACTGCGTGTCTCTTAAAGTCAATGGGACTATATTGATTTGCACCAGCTAAGGATCTGGGCCCAAAGTACTTTTCAAAAATATTCCTTCCCCTTGTTATATATTTTGTATCATCATGCAAGGACCCTTTGATAGTGGATTTGTTTATTTTGAATCAATGACCAGCCTTCAAAGCCTTAAGTGCAGAATCCAGTCCCTTTTGCGTTAGTCAGTTAATTAGCCAAATCTCTAAGAAGCACTGGGATGTGTGTTACACAAAACCATTTCATAAAAAATATCATCTCTTTTTTTTCTTCAGAGTTTCACTGCCTGCTAGAATGTGGAGCAGATTATTAAATGCAGAGATTTGGAAGCTACTTTGAAGAACATCAGAGCAGTTACAATGATCAAAGGCAGGAGTATGAATGGAGGGGTGGGAGGGAAGAGATAGTTGAGGTGAAGGAAGTAGAAAGCTGCTATAAAGCAAAAGAAATAAGGGTATAGAAATCGTGGTAATAGTGATAAACAGTAGAAGGAAGAGATAAAAGTACACCATACAGAACACAGGCATGGGAATGCACAGATATGGTGAGTGTCAAAGGAGAAAAGATTAGGACAGTAAAAGGCAAAACATTCTGCTGAAAAGATCCACTACTACTCTCTTTGTAGGAGTCCACATTTGAGGTGGAAAACTGAATTATACAGAAAAACAAGAATGTCGCAGTGTACACAGCAGGCCTTTTGAGACAAACATTTCATCTTCTCCTGTATGCTGTACCTTGCTGAGCACACTCACATGGTGTTCAAATTATAAACAGCCCCCAAATTAAGACAATTAACAGAAGCATTCACACATGGAAGACAGTGACAAACAAGCAAGGGGGGAGGGGGAGGATTGCAACTATAGTAGGGAAAACTTATCCAGTGATTTTATTATAGTGATTAATTAGCATTAATTATCAAAGGGTGTAGGTGGCCTAGTAGATAGAGAATTGAACCAGGACTCAAAAGACACATTCTATTCTCATCTCTGCCACTGACGTGCTTGGGCATGTCATGTCCCCTCTCTACTGCCTCAGTTTCCCCATCTTTAAAATGAGAATAATGATGCTGACCTGCTTTTGAGATCTACTGATAAAAAGCTCTATATAAAAGAGTTACATATTATAACAGTAATACCTCTCTCTTATTAAGCACATATCAAAGCGCTTTACAACAGGAAATAAGTATCATTATTCTCACTTTTACATATGGATAAACTGAGGCACAAAGCAGTGACATGACTTGCCCAAGGTCAGTGGCAGAAACAGGAATAGAACTAAGGTCCTTAGTGCCCTACTTGCTTGCCGCACCAGCTCTCTTATCCTATTTTCTTGAAAACTGAGAGGAAGCTTGGTTTAGAGTAGATAGATGTTTGATTTTAAAGATGTTTTCTCTTTTAGAAGTTACACTTTTTAGTAGTGGCCCCATCCTGCAAAGGGCCTATACACTCCAACACAGATTAGGAATCACACTCAAGTCAGTAGGAATCTGCATAGACTTAAGGGTCCACCTATGCGTTCTTCATATCTCATAGATGTGTACCAAGGTACAGTCAAATCTGCTTGGAATCAGATTAAATAAATACAAATCACCATTAGGTCACAAAGTCAGTCTCCATACAGAGTCACGATTGCTCATTATGCTACATTCTCTCGGATTTTGTCCAGTCAAGCTTTTACTGTGCTAAGCAACAGGCTTCCACCACTTCCCGTGGATGATGATTCCACAGCAAATGCACCTCTTCATCAGAAAGACTTCATGACACTCAGATTACATCCTCTCTCTCTCTCTCAAAGTCATAACATTATACTTAACTGCACCTTTGTTACCTTGATAGGCAGGCTATAGCTGGATGAAGTGGACAAACTTCACTTCAGAGAAGGGCAGGAAAGGGTTAATGGTCTGTTATGAAGACAGGTGATGAAGCTGGCCCCACATCTCAACAACTACAAAACTGAGCCTATAGGGAACAAGGTAAGGTGACCACGATAGAGATACTTTCAGCTGAGAGGACCCAGAGGGTTGGCTGGACATGCAAGCCCGAGCAAAAGGCTTGGACTGGACTTTGTTAATGAATCAATCCCTTGGAAGAGTATTGCTCTGACCTTACATGAGTCACCCACTCACACTGATTCATGTTCTTTGAACTTCCTCCATGGTTTTAGTCTCTTTTTTGGCCATGAGTTTCCTTAGAACCAAAACCAATATTCCTGGTGCACACTTGACCTTTTGTGTTGAGAGAGAGCAGAACTAACTTTTCCTTGCTCCATGATAGAAAGCCTCTGCCCATGGCACTCAGTTCCAAACCGCACTGGCTTCCCATCCCGCTGTCCTATAACACTGCTCTTAAAGAGCTGATCTTTCAAATGCACAACGTGCCATTATGTACCCTGCACCTATTTAAAGTCACTGAGAGTTGAGGGGCTAACTGCCATGTCTGCCGTCCTAAGTCTCCTCTCTAAGACTTCTCCTTCCCAATGACAGTGCTTTGGATTATTTTTATCTCAGTTCTATTAGTTTGCATATGGAATCTTATTTTGTTTTTCACTCAGGTATCCAACACCAGTAGACTTTGTATTATTTCTTCATTTTCACTGGAGTGCATCAATTCTCCAAATTTAGTATCACCTGTGAATTTCATTAACAGGATGTTTGCTCCAAGCCACATTCTAAGCTGGTGCTAATCAGCATAGCTCCACTGAAGTGAAAGATGATTCTCAGCTAGTGGAAGTCAGAATTCTGTTCCTTCACTTCAATGGAGCTATGCCAAGTTGCACCAGCTGAGAATCTGATCCTTTAGTTCTAGAATGTTACTGAAGAAGTTAATTAAGACTGGACTCAACTATCTTTTGCAGGCCCTCTCTAGAAACAACTCCATCTACACTGCTGCTTATCATACTCCTGTGATTATAGTCCTTTTGTCAGTCTTCATGTCACAAAATGTGTTCCTATCCCCTCTAATTAAAATTAATGCCAAGTCTAAGTATTTCTTGAGACACTGGGCTAAATTCAATCTTGGCATTAGTGGATGCAACTTTGATGTATTTCAGTATCAATAGACAAAATGTATCAAATCATCAATACTTTACTAAAATACAAGTATTGACATCTAGCATCAAGGCACTTGTTGATTTTCAACTTACAAATGTTTCAAGCAAAACACCCAAAGAAACTGTGCAAACTGAATGTCTCTGTATTTCTGAACTTAAAATCACTAAAAAATAATTTTCTAGAACTTCTTGTTGTTCATGTCATTCCACTTTAACAACAAAACAAATCAACAATAAATCCTGGGGAAACAGAAGTGTACAAAAGCAACCAGGAAGGTTCTCAAGAATACTATGTATTCAAAAAAACAAACTAACAAAAAATACATAACCAAGTCTGGAGTAAGAATATCTAGTTCTCATATAACACTCTCCATCAGTAGATTTCAAAGCACTTTCCATTAAGATGTTAACATAGACCAAGATGAATAAGAAAAAGGTGCCATTTTTTTCATCACCTTCAGACCAAGATTATCTTCTGCATATTCAATGAACAGCAGCCAAATGGCTAAGCAATTGGCATATAAATCATTCTTTCAGTTCATCAGCTTTTCCATGGCTTAGATGCTTTAGAAATCCATTTATTCAAGAAAGAAGGCTCTAGATTTAACGGTCAGCTACACTGAACAACCAAGCACCCAGCCAAAGACATTAAAGTAACAGCATTTAGTCTTCAAACAAACTCAGTGAAGCAAACACAGGAAGTAAAACAACCAACCCAGAGCAAACAGTGTGTAATAACTTAGTTTTTATTTCAGGGCATTCTCATAAAAACTGACAAAAGCCCCCATAGAATCACCACCTCTCTGGCACTGATTTGATTTTTATGTTATCTCTTTGGTTTAATGTCCAGGGTTAGGTAAGAGCTACATGGGATCTAGGATCAAGTAACACCATGACATGCAGAGAGGTATATGACCCTCTGCAACAGCCTAAAACATGACACAAACCTGAATCTCCCACCTTTCTTTTTCAGCATTACAGAAATGTATTTCTCCTCAGAAGACAGGGAACACATAATGAAGTTCTAAGAACACTCACCACCTGGAAGAGGAGCAGATGCAGCCAGTTCCAAAATGGCTGTTTCCTTTTGCTGCCAAATTTAAAGGGCCAACCCACTAGAAAGACATGCGGAGGGCAACCATTTAGTAAGCAGTATTGAGGCAATCACAGAGGAACAGACTCTGGTGCCTTCAACTCACAAAATGCAGTTCTATGCCTCTTGAGCAGGCCCACTGATTTCAGTATATGATGCTATTGTGAAGAAACTCCCAGAGGAAAAACAATTCCTCCAGGTTATTGTTCTTTGAGAGAGTGAACTTTTAAAGTGTGCTGTGTGTTGGCATAAGGTCTGAAGGAGAGCTATAGCCTCCTTTTTGTAAGTAAATGAAAGCAGGTGATCTCAGCACTGTTCTTGAAGAAGGTCACCCTCTCAAGAAACAATAACCTGAGGAAAACATTGTTTCTTAGCTCTGCCTGTGAGCTGCAGAATGGCTGATACTTAGGGGCAGAGAAACAACCTCGTAGTTGTTTAGAGCTGATGTAAAAGAATGCCAGAGAAAGGCATTTGCAGTGCACAAGTTTTATTAAGCCTACAAAACCCAGGGACTGTGCTGGATGTTCTTATAGCTAGAAGCCTTCTGTAACAATACTGTGCCACACTAACTCACCAGTAAGGTTGGGGTCAGGTTTGCTGCAACCCCCACTCTAGTTATAAGGCATTTGATGACACTGATCTCTCCTTCTTTTTTTCCCCAACCTGAAAATCATAGCAAGTAAAAGGCCAATTTTTCTCCAGTTTGAATCCTTTTAATTTTTTTAAAACTCAGATTGTTTTGTGGCACCTGTAGTCTCATCTGACCTGTCTAGAGTGATGTCCTGCTCCCTGCTTGGAGATACTTCCCATAAAATACATTCTCTGCTCATGGTGTCTCCAACCACGTAGCAACCCTAAAGTCTTGTCTACATGAACACTTAGCTTGTGGCACACAGGAGTGTAATTTTACTCTACGCTAGCCTGCCACACACTAAAAGTATGTGACACCAGCTGCTGCACACTAAAATTGCTCTAGTGTGATTTAATCTACTCCCATTTCAAAGTGTGGTAAATTGAAGTGCACCAAAGAACTTTAGTGTGCAGCAGCAGAATCCACATGAACACTTAGGACATGTCTACACAGGGGATTTAGTTCATACTAAGATGCTGCATGCTAGTTGGCGCACATATGTAAGCGGCACTAATAACATGCACATGGGACAGCTGCACCCTTTTCATTCACATCATTGTGTGCACACACAGCACAACCTTGGAACGCACTAAGCATGCAGCATCCCAAGTGGGTATCTCGTGGGCCTTTGCTTCACTGATGAGCTGTGTGCATTCTGGGATTTTTTCTTGCTAAGCATTGTGAGATGAATATTGAAGTCAGGTGGAATCAAACTTTGGGGTTTATAAACAGAAAGGGGTGTTTCTCTGTGGCACTTCATGCCTGATTGACCATGATGGCAAGTTTACAAACAAATTTAGGGTGGGCTGGAAAGGTGCATGATGCTCAGGGCCAGCTCCAGACACCAGCCCAGCAAGCAGCTGCTTGGGGCGGCCAACAGTGACAGGCAGCACATCCGGGTCTTTGGCAGCAATTCGGCGGCGGGTCCCTCAGTCCCTCTCGGAGCGAAGGACCAGCCGCTGAATTGCCACCAAAGACTGAAGTAGCAGCGGTAGAGCTGCAGATCATGATCATGGCTTTTTTTTTTTTTTTGCTGCTTGGGGCGGCAAAAACCCTGGAGCTGGCCCTGATGATTCTGGGATCTTTTGAAACTCACCTCTCTTTACCTTACTGAATAACGGAAAATTCCTCCTCCCCCACACAAGATCAACTCTGATCATTAATGGTGTGGCGATTGCTCTGGTTATTCTAGGAGACTTGTGTTACCTTCTGCTTCCCTGGCTAATGAAGCCATTCAAGGATGAATTTCACAGAGGAAGGAAGTGTTTAACTATCCCTCGGTAACTGCAGTATGACACTGGAGTGTGTGTTTGACCATCCCAAAGCAAGATGGCTCTATCTTGTGGCTAGGCCAGAAGCTGCAGAATAAAACTTGCCTAGAATAATAGTAGCACCTTGCATTTTGCACACTATTTGTGAGAGTAAGGGAGAAAGATCTCAACAATAGGTGGGAAGCTGAGGTGCAAAGACTTGCTCAATGACATGAGCAGCCACAAAGGCATCCACTGGGAAGGGCAAACCACCAGGGCAATATTGTCAGAGATGCCTTTTGCTCTTATTTTCAGTGTGGGACCTGACAACATGAAGCTGTACATCCAGCTGTTCCCCACAGATGGGTGAGTGGGTGGATGGGGATGGGAGAGAGGTGGGTTGTGAGCATCCAAGTTCCTTTTATGGGAGGCAGGAGTGGCACATTGTGTTAACTCTTTATTTTATCTCTTAGCTGTACCTTTATACTTGTAAAAACCTAGTATTCATGCAAAGTTGTGCTTATTTTGCATAGAACTGCAGGTTCTTTGTAGTTTTTCAATGGTTTTTAGTGCACAAGTTATGCCAGTACATAACAGTCAAAAATAAAACTTGCAAACAGTTATAAATTTTACTCATAGTGATTGTAAAACCACAAACCATAGGTTTAAAGTAAACAAGTCTGAAATTCAAACAGTGCAGGGTGGTGGGGCGGGAGGGATAGCACACCAGAATGGGGATGGCTTTGGCAATGGCAACGCTGTCCTGGGATACCTCAGTGCAGTCTCTGCCTAGCTGCCTGTTTTTCTCCCTCTCAGACATCAAAAATACCCTTCTGTTGTTTTTGTTTCTTCTCTGAGTCTGTGAGAAGGGCTGTAAACACCTCATCCTCAGACCTCCTTTTCTTCCCCTCAGATTGTTCAGCAGCTGCCAAAGGCCCTGTCTTGCTGCTGCAGGTGCCATGGCGGGGGGAGCAGAGGGAAAGACAGGCAGTTATTGATCATATTACAACTATTTCCACAGAAGCAATGTCATTTTTTTTTTTAACATCTGCTGCTTAATTCCCTTCCTGCAGGTTCATCCTAATCTTGGGGTGATATGGTTTCATCAGGAAGAGCCTATGTTAACATCATGGCCCAGTGGCATGTGTCCCACTCTTGCTGCAAAACAGAATCTGTGTAGTATCAATGACAGCACATGCAGAAATTATAAGCATAGGGCAGATAATTTCTGTCCAACTTCCATGCCATGCACATTTTAAAAATAAACATACCTGTGCATGTGTGTGATGGAGACTTCCCTCTTAATGGTTTGTCTGCCTTAAATGAAAACATGAGTCCGCCTTGCAGGGAACACTTGTCATTGTGACTGTGATGAGAACATATTCCACATTTCACGCTTGTCCCAATTACAAAATACTGTGCTGTGTCCCATAGGAATTGCCATACAGGATCAGAGCAGGGGTCCATCTAGTCCAGTATGACGTCACCATTGGCAGTTGGTAATGAGAGGCTACTGAGGCAATACCCCATCTATTAAAGGCCTTCTCCTTCCTTTCTTTAAGGAAACAATCTTTCTTGACAGATCCCTCACTTTTCCCCTTCTCGCCAGCTGTGCAATGGAGAAAGATGCAAGAGGTGATTGAACTAGGGGAGGAAAGGCTGGCAAATTCTAGCTCTTTCAGTGCAGCACCAGAGTGAAGTAAAGTGACGGCGGGAGGGGCCAGCAGCAGCATCCAGCCCCTCCAGTATTGCAGAGCCATAGTTTACAACCAGAGGCTGGTGGAGGTCTAGAGAGCAGGGCTGAGAACTGCAGATGTTCACAGGCTGCCTGTTCTATCCCCTTTTGGACTAGAGAACTGACATCTCCTTGCTCCTTCAGACTCCGATTTCCTGGGTTGGGTCCTTGGTGCTTCCCTCTGTTGGAGACTGCACTTGGACTCTTAAGGGTATAGCTACATTGCAGTCAGAGGTGTGACTGCAGTTCAAGTAGACATGCCCACACTAATTTCAATCTAGCTCGTGTAGCTAAAAGGAGCAGTAAAGTCTGATGGAGAAAGATGGCTAGAAAGACTACGTGGGTGAGGTGATATCTTTCACTTCTTCTGGGGAGAGAGAAAAGCTTTCGAGCTTACACAGAGCTCTTCCTCTGGAGCAAGGAGGTAACAGGCAGGGGCCTGAGATCAAAGAGGAAAAGAGAGAACATGGGGAAGCTTATGACCTGACAATAGGCGAGCTGGAAAAGGAAGCACAGGGAACCTGAGATGCAGTGAGGGAGTGGAAAGCAGAGTAGCTGGGCATCTCATTTTTTTAATATATTGTTAATTTTTAGGAGGAGGATAGGAGCAATGTTGGGAGTTGTAGCAAAGTAGTTATTTGCAGGGGAGTGGGTGGCATTTATTCAGTGGGGGGGAACTATCCCACTTCTTTTAGTTGGTTGGTATTATCTTGGAGATCAAGAAATGCGTGTGTGTCCAAGCTAGATAGAGAAATTTGTGTGTGTGCACGGTTTGTGCGTGTCTAGGAATCAATTTTTTTCTGACTGGGAAAGGGAGTTGATATCTTTTGTCATTGGCATTGCTTATTTTGAGCACCATTGCCTAGCAACCACCATAGCTGGCACCAGGTCTTAAGAGGAAACTGAAAGAAAGGCTGCAGGAAGCAGTCATGGGATAGCCTGCCCCAGGGAAGCTCTCTTATATATTATATAATTTTAATTCTGGCTATCCGTGCCTTCCATATAAAATTTTACTCTTTTTGGATCCTGTTAAGCCCTCATTCTAAACTATATCCTCTTTTCCAAATCTAGTCAGTGTTCCTGCTAAACATGATGCAAGCTCCAAACCTTGGCACTTACTGTGCCTCGTGTGGATATGCAATTATTCCAAGATTTAATACGGAAGCAGCCAGTTTTTGAAAGTGTGAACACTTAATCTTCAATTATAGTAACAATTCTTTGCATCAGTGATGCTTAACCTCATTAAAATGATTTAAAAAAAAAAGCTAAAACCTCAAACAATCCTGTTAATCATTGTTCAAATTGTCCTTGGGGGGAAAGTGGTCAATTTTTAATTTGTTTTTCCAGTGTTAGAGTTACATGCATCCTCTATTTCATTTTGTAGGTTATACAGTTGGCATTGTTCTCTGATCACCAAGATATGCTGGGAAACTTTTTGAAAACAATTTACAATAAAATGCCTAGATCTGAAGCAAAAAACAGCCCTTTAGTTAATCATAACACATGTAATTAATAATACCCTGATCTTGCAAACACGTGCCACTGGGAAGTCAATGGAACTAATCAGAAGCATGAAGTTAAGCCTATACATAAGTCTTTGCAGGACTGTGACCCCAACAGCATAACAACTTCTGTTACTTTTTGGTCACAAAAGACATAATGGACTCACGAAATTGCCTGCTAAGTGCACTTACATACACACCTAAAGCTACACATATTGTACTGCGTAGTGCAGCTTGCATTACAGAAAAGCTCCCTTGCCCCACAGAAAGCAAAAAGGGATTCAACTTTAGCTCAACCACCAGAGGCCTGTTAAGAACTAGGATTATGTTCCCCTGGCTGAATATGTACAGCTTGGCTGATGTCCATATTTATTCAAGCAAGGATTCGTGGTGATACCCTTGAGCAAGCATGAGTCTACTGGCTTTAGTACATTAACACCACAGTTCTTCAGGAACTGGAGGTAAGGCTGTGTGTGGGGATAAACAGCAGCCTCCAGAGTTATGGTTTTGGATTCAGGATTATTTGAATGACAAGAGATAAAAAAGATCACCATCCAGTTTCAGCCACACTTTCTTCATTTACAAAGAAATGTGCTAGGGACGCAGAAAGTAGCTGTCTCCCCATCTGCCTCAGTTACCCTGGAAGAGGTGCGCAGGGGCAGACTTTATGCTCAGAAGCCCATTTTCATTGTCCAACTCTTACATCTGTTTGAGACCAATCAACCAGGAGCATGTTCTTTAGAGTGCATGACCTGCCTCTTACTGTCAGGATGCCCTGATATAGACACCAAGTATGCTGGTATGGGGATCCAGCCACAGAATCCACCTCCAGAGCCATGCCAGATGAGGTCTAGTCTGTGCTCAAGATACATAGAATATCAGGGTTAGAAGGGACCTCAGGAGGTCCTCTACTCCAACCACCTGCTCAAAGCAGGACCAATCCCCAGAGAGATTTTTGCCCCAGATCCTTAAATGGCCCCCTCAAGGATTGAACTCAACCCTGGATTTAGCAAGCCAATGCTCAAACCACTGAGCTATACCTCCCCTACATGTAGCACTCTGCAGCCAGGAAGTCATGTCAGGCCATGGATCTTAGCATCGAGCATACAAGGGCAAGGGTATGACTCCATACATTTGATTCAGTAAAACCTTCTCACACTCAGAAGGATCCATAGAAAGATGTTCTTTGCAGGTATCAAAGAGTTTGGATTTATTTATGATGCCCTGAACACATGCAAAACGTGCATTGATAATTAAAGGATTTGTTCTGTAGATTTCCCCAAGAGTGGAGGTTAGTCATATAGTCATGTCTGCATTTGCTCTACAGTACAAAACCAATTACCTACAGGCTTTGGGGGAAAACAAAAGCCTTTGAATACCTAGGGTTTGATAAAATGAGAGAGCTAGACTCCTCTAGCTTGACAGGCTGTTGGATACATTTAGAGGCCAGCTGACTTTAGAAATGCAATGACACTTTCCAGTGTTATTCCTTCAGCTGAGGATCTGGCCTTATAAATATACTGTGGTTTTTTTCCCCCACTTCAAAAAGAACCTGTTAAATAATAATTACATTTAGCAAGCACTGAACTTGTTTTTCTGCTTTGAAATTAACACAGCAGAGCTCCATTGTGTTGATCAGACAATTAAAATGGGGGGGAAAAAGAGATAGATGCACCCGTATTATCTACATTTCCCCCCCACAGTAAAATTACTCACATTAGAGATGTAATGGATGAAAATGTAGATACAATAGTTTTATAAATGCTTCTGCTGTGTGGGTGAACCAATATAATCTATGCCTGCAATATGTGTTATTTTGCATTCATCTGGAAATGAACAATGCACAAAAAAACAAATGAAGCCATTTCACAGCATCATTTCCTATCATAAAGAATGATAAATGATTCTTTTTACAGTCCAGATTTCCAGGACCTGACAGATTTTGCTGCTCAGAGACAAGTTACTTTTTCATAGCTGCATAGGAGGTATTTTGTGAGAGGAATTAGCTTAGAAGGAGGTGGGAAATTGTTTTTCCAAGAGCTTGTATACTAGGCATAGGATGAACAGGATTATAAATCAAGTTGTGTTGAAAGCAGATAGTCTTGAACATTGACAGGGGCGGCTCCAGGCCCCAGCACACCAAGCGTGTGCTAGGGGCGACATGCTGTGGGGGGCACTCTGCCGGTTGCCGGGAGGGCGGCAGGCAGGCTGCCTTCAGCGGCATGCCTGCGGATGCTCCACTGGTCCCGCAGCTTCGGTGGAGTCCCCCTGCGGCATGCCGCCGTGCTTGGGGCAGTGAAATGTCTAGAGCCGCCCCTGAACATTGATATGGTGAGCATAATGGCTCAGAATTATTTTTTTATTTCACTAAGGAGAAAGCAGGTTGGTTTTAATCTAGATCAGTACCATGGACAGCAGCAATGCATTGTGCTCTTTGCCACCTGGCTGTTGGATGTAGCTAAAGATTTGCCTACACTGGAGCTGGAGATGTAATTTCCACCTTCCATAGAAATACCTGCTCTAGCTCTGATCAAGCAAGCAGGCTAAAAATAGTAGTGTAACTACATCTGTCCCATGTACATACCTAGAGTTTCAGACAAGATGGTAATCAGGATGGTTAGCCTGTCCTAGCACCTGTGCATGCTTTTTAGCATGCTAGTTCCATCAAAGCTAGAGCAGGTATTTCTATGGAAAGTGTAAATTACATCTCCAGCTCCACTCTAGACATACCCTTAGTACAACAATACCAACTAACCATCCCTAACCCACTTCTTGCTGTAACTCAGAGTGTGCAGCTCCAGCACCTGTACTGAAAAAAATATACAGCTGTGGTCTACTGGATCGAGCACTGGAACAAGACTCAGGATACCTGGATTCTGTTACTAGCATGGCTGTTGGCTGACCTTGGGCAAGTCACTTCCCCTTCCTGTGCCTCAGTTTCCCAATGTGTGAAATGGGAGTCATGACACTTACCTCCTTTATAAAGCACTTTCAAATCTACAAAAGAAAGGTGCTATACAAAAGCTAGGTATTATTATGCACACTGCAATTTACACACTTTTCTTATGTACTTTTTCCTAACTGTAGTTTAAGTGCATGATTATTAGTTATTTGTATGATGGTAATGCCTTGAAGTTCCAATCACGGCTTCATTGGGCTAGGCACTACATGTGTGTATACTGATAAGACAGTCCTTTTCCCAACTAGTTTACAGTCTAAGTACAAAACAAGAGACAACAAACAGATGAGGGGATCATAAGGTAACAGACGGTTTTCATTAGTATAATAAACAGCAGTCACAGCACAACATGTGCCTCATCACTGTCAGGTGTTACACAGAGTTCACATAGCAGTGTAATCAGTAAGAAAAGTTGTATCAACCAGTGACCATGCCATTTTTCAGAATGAACTATAATAGTCAGTATACATGCTTGCTGCAGCTCTAAGATGCCTCGCTTTCTGCAGGTGCAGCTTGTACAAGGTCCTGCTTGTCTGAGACAGCGTTGTGCATGAGAGATAGCTGGCTGAAGTTGAAATATGACGCCCACCATTTCCCCCCACACACAAGATCTGTAGCTTGACGTCTGTAACTCTTCCTTCCACAGAATCACATGATGATTCACAGAGTCATACTTTCAAAAATACCTACCAGATCTGTAGCTAAAGAATAATTATAAACTAGAGCAACCTCTCTCCAAGGATTTTAAAGCACCTGTCATGAATTAAGCATCAACACTCACGTGTAGCAGGTAAATGTTGCCTTAGAGTACCCATCTGTAAAGTGGGTATGACTCCAAAGAGGTTTAGAGACTGGTGTGAGGTCACATGGTAGATCATTTACAGAGCTGGGAATAGAACCAGTAGTATTTATTCCCAATTACTCTGGTCTAACTATGTGCTATCACACATTTTGTGCCCAATCCTAAATCACTCAAATCTATGGGGGCTTTGCTATTAACTTCAATGGGTGTGGGAGAAGAGGAAAACAAGTCCTCAGACCTGGGAGGAAGAGGTGAAAAAGAAATTATGCTTGTGTAAGACAAGCATCTGGCCGAGACAGGAAGGAGGTTTGCATGGAGGGGTGCAGCATTTGGTACCATAAAGTGAGATGTAATCAGTACAATATGGTCTATGACTCAGCAGTTTGCTTAGCATTGTGCAAGCCACCCTGCATGTTAAATGGTCTTCTGTGTGCTTTAAGGATGAAAACAATAGGGTACAAGGGAATATAAACCGATACTTTTGCTGTGCTAGTGAAACACCCTAATTCCATTTAAAAAAAACAACCCTATGTTAAAAGAACATTGAGGTTGCAAAGTGAAATATTTACCATTTAGAAACGCCAAGATTAAGGTAGCCTGTGCAACCTTACCTCCACTCCAAAACAGTCTTTAATTATAGGATCACGTGCTACTTTCTCCACAGAAGTGGAGCCCTGATTACTGAGTCTCCATCACTTGCTCCGACCATTTGCCACTTCTATTCTAAGCTCTGATTTAAACCCTACTGGAAACCATGAAAAGATTCCCAGGGACTTCACTGGTTTTAGATCAAGCCCACTGAGCTGCTGTTAACATCTAAAATGAGCATTTAAAAAAATATCAGAAATGTTTTTAAAACAGACAAGGAATAGGTTAGTCAAACATATCAGTTTATCATCAGACTACAGATTTGGCATAGAATCCGTACTTGCTACCTATGCAAGCACACACTAACAGAGAAGTGATTTGATTAGTCACAGCTGAGTCACAACTTAGACCTCCCAGAGAGAAACATATCCCTCATTATTAGAACAAATACCCAGCTGCCTCTCTTCTTCAGAGACAATTACTTATCTTCTGCATGACCTAAACCGTTGGCGTGTTACCTGTGTTCCATGAAGCTGTTTTCCTCAGATTGAATATTAGCCTGTAAATGGATGAGAGGTCAATGAAGTTGCTTTTGAAAATGTACCTCATACTGTTTAAGTTATTATCCTGACCTTGTAGCAACTAGTTATTTGGCACTGAGTTTTCTTTGATCTAAAACTGAGACATGAACTTCTAACAAGAAAATGTGCTGTATGTAATATAGTACCTATGGGGGGAACCTAGAATCCTCTCTCTCTGCTTCCATTCCCCACATCCCCTGAAAGGCTACATGATATTGAGATCCCTCAAGTCAAAGAGGAAAATGTTAGTTTTGGCTTCAGCCAAAAAGGGTCACTCAAGATGCAACACGAGATTTTAAAGGTAGAAGGGACCACTACAATGATCTAGTATGGCCTCCTGTATCACACAGGCCAGAGAACTTCAGGCTGGTAACTCTTGCAGCAAATCCACTAAGCTGTTGTTGAACTACATTATTTCTTTAGAAACATGTTACTCCCTCCTCCCATAGGGTAAGTTTGCTGTGTAGGTAGCTCTTCCAACTGAGAAGTGAAAGACTGAGCTAACCACAACTCCCCAAACCTGGACCTCTGCACTGCGCTAAACCACCTGACTGGCTTAATCTACAATGCTGTGTTTTGCCTCAACCATCCTAAAATGAAAAACTGAGGAATATACCCAATAGTCAGAGCCACTTAGTATTTTAACGTTTAATGTTCAAGACAAAAGCAGCTCTACAATTCAGGAATGAAACTAGCCAGCAGGGTAAAAATGTAACCCTCCTATTGAGCAAAGTACTTAAGCATGTGCCTAACTTTTAAGCACAAGAAGTCACATGCATGATCCTTGCTGGATCAGTTCCCTGAAGAGTAGAAGGCAAGATCTGCTGCAAGTGGCAGCTGTTGGCAGAATGTGGGGAAATAACAGAAATTGCAATGTTTATTACGTAAAACATTGCAATAGATAATGTTTGCCTCAGTCTTTCCTTCCCCTTCTAATACATACATAGAATTCCTTAGCTAACATACTACAGTGTCAGGTTTCAGGGGGTAGCTGTTTTAGTCTGTATCAGCAAAAACAATGAGGAGTCCTTGTGTCATCTTAGAGACTAACAAATTTATTTGGGTATAAGCTTTTATGGGCTAGAACCCACTTCATCAGATGCATGGAGTGGAAAATACAGTAGGCAGGTATAAATGCACAGCACATGAAAACATGGGAGTTGCTTACCATGAGGAGCAGGGTTCAGTGCTAACGAGGCCAATTGAATTAGGAAATGTTCCATATTCACCCAGAAAGCTCCTTTGGACTGGAGAGAGAGCAGAGGAGCTGCATATGGGAGGCTGACCTTGAAGAATCAGTTAAATCCATCCCTGCAGATGTGACTTATTTCCAAACTTGCCAACAGAACGGCAAGACTCATTTTGTAATGGTCTTTACCAACACCCCACCTTCAGGGTTCACAGAACCCTGATCTTGCCTGCCTAATTTGGCCCATAACTCTGTAAGGTCCCAGGACAGCTATATATAGGCTGGCCATTGACCATTAGGGATGGACAATTCTGTTTGGATAAAGTGAGACTCAACAGCAATCTTCATGCAAAGACTTGTGTTAAACCTGCATCCGAACCAAGTTGGAGGATGAGCAAACACTGGATTACCTCTTTTAAACAATCATTTTCATTTGCCTCTGCACTTTTAGTTTCTGACTATGACTGCACGGCATGGCGGCATATCACCATGGGAAAGTCAGCTATCATGTTTCTGACACAACAGAAACAGGAACTACCTTAAATCTTACTGTATAATCTTGAGACTTACTAATCACAGAGATTTGAATAGAATGGCTAAGTATTTAGAAATGTACATATGTCTTTGTCCCCTGGTGGCAGGCTCTTCTGAGACCCCTTTTCTTATCTCTCTGAATAAACCCCTTTCAAGTGTCAGGCCCATACCTCCATTTCTCTTTGGGATGGTGCCCTGTGGTCCAGCCATTCCTTGACTGTGTCTCCAGATTGGAGCCCCTCCCCACTGGCCAACCATAATACCTAGCGGGCCTTGTGGACTTGGTACCTACAAGAGTTCACCTTCAGAAGCCTGTGTCACTACCTACTGTTACCGTCCAGAAGTGGCTTCTCCAAAACAAAGTAGGGTTTATTTTGCCACTTGGAGAACTGGATTTAAAATAACAGAGTCTACACGCACACTACCTTACCTATACTTAGCATTCCTCTCAAGCATCTGGGTAGATGTGACTTAGTGTAGGTGTTTGTTGTTCTCTCTGGACACCAAGTTGTAGCTGTGGCTGCAGACCCTGCTTCCCAGTCAGCGTCTGTCAGCCTGCAGCATGCTTTCCCTGAGCCTCTTTGGGTCAGCTTCCAGTTGAACTGACCACTTCACTCTTGCCCTTCTGCCAGGGGCACCTTTAACAGATCAGCGTGTTTTTATCTACAGCTTCTCAGCCTTGGCAAACAGCCCTGTGGCCAGAGTTGGGGCTGAGGAATCCCTCTTCATGACCGTGAACCTGGCTATCATTTGAGGAGATTCCCTTATCTAGGCCTTTGTTTTGCCTTGTTCCTTTAACTATCCTTTTGATCTAACTCTATGCATTCAGGAAAGGCATCACCTCATGTATGCACTAAGGAGCATATGTGAGTTATAAATAATACAGATATTTCCCAGTTCTCTACAAAGTGCTTTTCTGAACTAAGGATTCTTAAAAGAGCCTCACAATTAGGTATCCACTCCTACTAAAAGTCGATGGCCGGTGCTGTACAGAAGGTCAGATAACACGATCGGCATAGCCCCTTCTGGCCTTATAACCTAAGAAAATCCAACCCAATACCTTTAAACCTTACTACAGGATCTTAATGTGCTACATAAACAGCGTCTCACCACAGCTTACATGTCAATTACTGCAGTGCATTAATTTAAACAACCTAAGACTCATTTTTCCAGAAAGCTGCATTTGCAGTTTATTTTCCAAAGGGTGAGAAAAAGACACGCAGCAGTGGATAACTACTAATTTAAGCAGACATGAAGTGCACAAGCCTCTTTCATTAACATAATAAAGTCAGTCTCAAAATGTCAGCCTCAGATTTTTTTTCATCTAATAAAAACTGATTATTAGAGAGTAATTAACCAAATTATGTTTAACATACCTCAAACTCTCACAGCAAAGGTCGAATTAACAAATCAATTTTCTTCTATGGAAAATGACAGTTTGATTTATTGCTTAACTAATGTTTTGTCAGTCTCGGTAATATTTGTCTAACTAGTATCCCAAATTATTTGTGACCCCTTCTTTGTAATTTCATCGTGTGAGCACACTGCATGGCTAGCAAGATGTTTGTGCAATGTTGGATCTGGGCAGGAGTGAATGACGGAGCAAACTGTGGCACAGAGATAAGAGTTAATAATTATATGGCATTCAAAATGTTAGCCTTCAGTCACTAGGACATTACATACCTAGCGCTTCTTAAGAACTACTACAAGTAACAGCTACTGGAGAATAGGCAGCCCAATGTCGATCATGAATAATGCCTTTATTTATGAAAAAAGACCATGGGCTACATATATATTACACACAAGATGATTTGATTCTGGAGTGAAATGTGGGTTTGATTTAAAAAACCCCCACTATTTGTAGCTAGCCCTACAATGCCTGAAGAGCCCCATATATTACTCTGTTTTCTAGAGATATGCTGAGCCTTCAGAACCGTATAACTGGTTTAATGGGGCGGAGGGAGGAAATAGGTTCTTCAGCATGATTCCATGACCCTAAAGTACAGATCTTGAACACCCAACATCCTACAGTTCTGAGCCAGTCCTGTTGCTGCGGGGAGTAGAATTTAGGAATTCTGAATAATGGAAGCCTCCTGGTTGGGAAAAAAGAGTAAAGGATAGAAGAAAATGGCACTCACCTACAGTTCTTGTGTCTTCTTTAAAGCTCTAAAAAGAAAACATTTCAAAAGGGATGCTGATTAAAATCCTAATTAGGAACACTGTACGAGTGGATGCTAATCTTGTCAGTGAGTCAGGTAGTCAGCTCAAACCAACATCCAGTTTATTATATAGGACGTAATTTATTGCCAGCTCATAGGCATTTGCTATTGTAACCCGATAGTCTACAAATACAAGTGATACTGTATTTGCCATTACATACACGTGTCTGCATTTGGGAGTGAAATTCACCCCTGTGCAGCGGACCAGCATAAGGCCTATGTGCCACTTAAGCCTTGTTCTAGGATTTAGGCATACAAAATCTTTGTGGTTCTGTAAACCACAAACTTATTTTTTCTTATTTATTATAAATTTGAATCCAAAGGGAATGACAAGGCCCTTCATTAGATACAATGACAATGGCCACAATTTTCGAAAAGGGCTAGTGATTTTAGGTGCCTTAATTTTGGGGGGACCTTGGTTTTCAGAGGCCAGGTGCTTAACGCTCTCCGTACAGCGGGCCCCTTTAAAGGCGTCTCAAGCTAGGCATCATTAAACTAAGAAAGCAGTGGTCACTTTTGAAAGCCTTGTTCAATGGACCAAATTCCACATTCAGTTATAACCTGGAAAACCAATTGGTTTTAATGTGGTTTCAAGAACATAACAAAGAGCACAATTTGTACCAATGCTTGTAGGTAGCCAATTTATACTTACTATATTCCCACTCTTGGGCCTGGGTAATTTAACTTTCTAAAAGCTGGGCAGCTGGATAGGGTTGTTCCTCAAAACTGCAACACATTATTTCTTGATCTCCAAAAGGGGATCAAAACATATGCTAGCATGTGTCTGGCTGTTTGTCTAATATGAAGATTTTAGGCATTCTGCGACAATAATGATTGTCCACTGTAATTGCTGTTTTGTTTAGTTTTTTATTCTGACAACCGCACTAATTATGTTCCAACCGTTTTAAAAAGGAAAAATGTATTACTCTAATTCTAAATCCATCCCACTGCCATGCCCGGATACATCACAGAATCTAATTAAGGAGAAAAAATTACTTCTTGTATTCCTGGCTAATATAAAACAACTCTGATTTCTTTATTGTAAAGTGACTTATCTGAAAAATATTTAAGCCTTCATGGAGGAAATAAAGTTTCCTTTTTGCTGGCTTCAGAGAGACTATTATTTTCTCTGCCTTGCCTCTTCTCTCTCTATCTACCTCCTTTCCAAGCAATATACAAGACACCCATGCATCTATAGGTTTTATTAATATTCACTGCTGTTTGCTCAGTTTACAGAATTTAATTAAACTTGCTCTTACTACAAATAAGACCAGCTGTATTTCTTTATGTATGAGAAAGTCAATCACTCATAGTGCTGGCTTCACTTTAGCTTTCTCAGAGACTTAAAGACACTTTAAAATGACTGCCAGATGTGGGCAAACCTGGGTTCTTATTCCTTTTTCCATGTATCTCCAGATGAGTCTTTGTAAAATGTACAGTAGTTTACTGGAAACTGCCATTTCAAAATAACTATGTGAAAGAAAACAGTTATGTACTATGGGCATTATCCATTGCCAATATTGTATTCCAGTAGAGCCCAGAGATCCCAGTTGAGATCAGGGGCCTTTTGGGCTAAGCACTACATAAATGCGCAATGAGACCCCGTCCCTGTCCCAAGGAACTTACTGTCTACATAGATCAGATAGAGAAAGAAAATAGTAGCATCTCCATTTCACAGATATATATTTATGTACCAAAAAAAAAAAAAAGAAAATCCACAACAACCAAAACCCCTCAGTATAACAATTACCCACTAAAGCCGTGCTTCTCAACCTGTGGCCCAATCCGCACACAGCTGCAGCCCATGTGAAATCCTCAGGGCCATAGAGGTATTGTATATATTGTGTGGATGTAACCCATTTAATGCACAGAGTTGCATATGTGGCCCACAGTGGTAAATAGATTGAGAACCACTGCACTATAGAAAATATGGCCTTGACCCAGCAAAACATTTAACCACTTGTTTAAATTTAAGCACGTCCCCCTGAAGTCAATGGGAGTAGTTACATGCTTCACATGAAGCATGTGTTTAAGAAGCTTGTTGGATCAATGCCTAAATCAGTAGGTTTTCCATGATTTTTATTTTCTGTGTAACTTTTAGTGAAGTTAATGAGAATAAACCATAATCACAGTACTGATCCTGCTCTGAGATGAGGGGCACCAAAGTGCCGTAGGAAGGAGATGTGGTAATAGTTGCCTATATAAGACAAAGCCCCTAATATCGGGATGATTCTAATAATCTTGGACGTCTGGTCACCCAACCTGTGCCCAACCCTGTGACATCTTATGCTGAAGAAGAGCAATTTATTACCTGTAAGGAGAGTGGGAAGGTTCCCCCCCCCCCGAGACAGGATTGTATTGGATTAATATTTAGTGACAAAAATATGTCAAATCCATAGATACTAAATACATTCTGAAGTCTTTTTGCTACTCTTGAAAACCCCAGAAAATTTGGGGCACAGTTGCATAAGGATAAAAAAGAATGTTCTTGTTATAAATGGTTCGATGTTAGTTTTCAAAGTCAGGCCATCTGTCCTCATAACCAAGGCTATAGCATCGTTTGTTTCACTATCCCTCGACTGAAAGGAGATATAACTTGTCACGTGGTTTTAAAATAGCCAAAGGTATTATTTTCCCCAAGACAACACTGAGGCAGTGCCAAGCTGACAGAAGTAATTCTCATTTGTACAACAAGGGAATGGTTTAGTTATGGTTTATATGCAGCATATGGGAATTAGTATTTCTCAGTCAGATTCTAGATGAACCTGAAAGGACACTCAGAACCAGGACACAAGGATGAAGATTTTCACAGCCAGGAGCTAAAAGTTGGGTACTTAAGTCCATATTTAGGCACTTGATTTAGAGGCCTGATTTTCAACAGAGCTGATCATCCACTGACTTCAAAGGAAGCTTAGGGCATTCAGCACTTTTGAAAATGAGGCTGCATATTTAGTCACTTAAATAAGGATCTAGCAACCTAACTTTGGGAACCTCATATTGCAAATCTAGGTGTCAAATATTTTTGCAAAGTCCATCTTCAAAAACTGATGGATCTCTGGGATCTTAAAAATTTGGGTACACGGAGTTCATGGGAAGGGACGGTATTGTGGCTATGATTTTCAGTGGGATTTGCCTTACTCCCTTAGGCTCCTTTGAGAAATCCCAGTCTGGACTACCATCTCAGCCTCTTCCCGACTACCGGCAATGCTAGAGATGGGCCAATTAAATAGCTTAAATATCACCTGTATTCAGCAAGCCAAATACTGCTATCACATGCAAAAGGCTTCATTAATGTGGCATGAAGACTGCAGCCACACAACCCAGCCTCATATGCAATTAACTACAAGATGAAATAAACTGGGTATCTGTAATAAGCAATCAAATATTATGAGTAATTTCCCTTCCCCTCAAACAATCTCCTAAAAACAACTTAAATACACTTACATAGAGAAAATATTAGATAAGAACAGGGAAATGGCACTGCTTGGATCTCAAATGCATAACTTGGCCCTTTTGTGTAGAAAATTTGGCCCACGATGTTTTAAATTGGGATCTTGAATTAATTAGAAAAAAAAATGGATCACGCACCAAAGCTCCATATGTGATCAGAGTTAGTTGTTTCCAAGCAAGGCTGGGTTTGGTGGTCAAATGAAGTCTATGAGGAACAAGAACACTGGATGGTAGGGAGTGGGGATGCTAGAACTGGAGGAGCTTAGAGCAACATTCCATTCCTGCTCAAACGTATCAGACAGCAAGCAGGGCTACCCATGGGGAATGAGGTAGTGGCTGGAACCACAGATATGTTTCTCCTTGTCCTACACATAGCTGATAGCAGCTATGAAGTACAAACCTGGAGCTGAACTTTCCTAAAGCTCACGTGTGTTGACATTGAAGTCTCAGGTTCTTTTCTCTATATTTATAGTTTCAAGCTTTTGATTAACTTATTCTTCATTTCGACACAAGTGACAGAAAGGTCCAAAAGCAACAGTGTTAGTTTTCCACAAGGGAAGCTGCTTTCTGCATTTCAGTGTGAATGGAAACAGGAAGGTGCATCCAGCCTGGTTTTGCCACATTTCCAACCCACATTCGCAGCATCAAGTTTGACCAAGTTGTCTGGGATAAACTACATCCTAATTGGGAACCAGGAATATGGCAACAAAAGGGCAAGTATTTAAGCTGTCTCCTCCTAGAGGCAGGGCACCATCTGCAGCAGACTACACAGCACCAGGAAGTGAGTTACCAGGGACAAATCAAACAGTCATCCCACACTGGGCTTGCCTCTCCGGAGGAAGGTAACAATTCTTTAGGCAATTCCTGGCCCTAGCCCAGCCACCATCATGAAGTGAAAGCTCAAGATCTGCTCTCCTTCCCACTCAGCCCCCAACAAAGCAGTATGCCCCACATCTAGAGCCTCCCTCCACACCAGACACCTACTGCAGGTGTTGGAGGGCAAGTCTAATTGACCCTACAGCAGCTCATTAACTCTGCCCTGGCCAGCGTAAGGTTTGCATACTGCATCATACCCAGCGGTATGGATAGTTTGGAGAAGCTATGTAGCTAGACATTGAGGTGCTTCCCCAATTCCCTCTCTGACCAGTTTACAAATTGCAGACACAACTAACAATAATACATTAGTTAATAAATTCAACTGTATTAATATGTTATTTGGGATCTTAAGTTGGTTCAAGACTAAGTTTCTTTTCCCAACAGGAAAGATAACGGAGATCCACAAAAAGAAAAAAAAAAAAACCACACCCAAAAACATGTTCTGATATCATTAATATTGTTTCCCCATCCTTAGCTATATTTCAGCTGATGAATTATAGGATTAACCCATAAACTAAGGCCTCTAAGATAGACAACAAACAGTATTGTTCCTCAGGGCAACCTTTGAAGATATAATTTGTTTATCATTAGAGTTGCATGAAAAATCCTCGCCTCTAGCAAAAGAAGCAGAAAATCGGATGTTTGCATCTTCATGGAGGAAAAAAAATGCCTGATTTCTTTCAGGATTTTCTTCCTTTTTATGCAAAGGAAAAAAAAAATAAAAAAAAAGAGAGTTTAGGAATATATGCAATCTCCCCATGGTAAGGCCCGCTTTTGGTTTCTGCAAATTCTCCCTTTCTGTATCCATGCAGCAGAAAGCCATTATTTTTGTCCCTACAATGAGGATTTGCAAAAAAACTTTCCCAGTTACTGAGGACTTGTCTATTCCAGGGAAATGCATCATGTTAGAAAAATGATTTAACAGGCATGTTTTTAACATGATGCATTATCCCATTACAGACAATTCCACAGGATAGAAGATTAAAACAAAAAACAAAAAACCCCACACACATACAAATCCAGTCTCCCTCACCTTCCCAGTTAAGCATGTTAACTAGCCTATTTTCCAACACAGTGCCTTTTCCCAGAACAGGCAAGGCCTTAGAGACAGCAGACACAACAGCCCTCCATATTTATGCAAAGAAGAAGTAGTAATATTCATTGTGGTAGGGAAGTAGGAAGGGAGGAAATTATGTCTGGTGATAAATAAATCTCTAGAGTCAGAGATTAGATTCATAAATATTAAATACAGACTAGACCATCTAGTCTGACCCCCCGCATGACAGAGGCCATAGACCCTTACTCAGTAATTTCTGCATTACACCTGTATCTTCTATTTGAGGTATAGAATATTGCCATGTGATTGCTGCTTCCTGTTTACCTTCTCGTGCAGGATACAGTGCAGGAGCTGCTCTGCCTCAGTTTCCCCAACAGGATTTCCAGCACATTCTGGTAGCTTATAGCTGAGCCCTCTGGCCAGGTCCCTACAAAAGTTCAACATCCCTCCCCTCTCCTCCCCAGTACACATCTTCCAAGATAGCAGAATCCAGAGTCAAGTCCAAAACAAGTACAAAATAAAGAGATATTTATCTCACCTGGGCTTAGTTCATAGCCCATCTGTATTATTCATCTGCTCACCTTCTGGGCTCAGCTCTCAGACCCAGCATTTCCTCTCAAGTAAGGCACTCTACTAGGGCCCAACTTAACAATCATTGCCAGGTCCCTGATAAACACAAATAGTCAAACATCAGTCTCACCTTCCCTCTTCAGATTGGCCATTGTCCTACTCAGTCCGTAGCTCTAGCCACACTTTTCACCTCAAGTGAGAGTAGATGGCCTGCTCTCCTTCCCAGCCAGTTACAACTGTGTGAGCTTCCTCCTTTTCAAATCAGTTTCTAAGGCCTGTTCTACGCTGGGGGATGGGGGAAATCGATCTAAGATACGCAACTTCAGCTACAAGAATAGCATAACTGAAGTCGATGTATCTTAGATCGACTTACTTCACGTCCTTGTGGCGCGGGATCTACGGCCGCCGCTCCCCCATTGACTCCACTTCCACCTCTCGCCCTGGTGTAGTTCCGGAATCAACGGGGAGCGCATTCGGGGATTGATGTATCGTGTCTAGACAAGACGCGATACATCGATCCCCAATAGATCGATCACTACCTGCCAATCCAGCAGGTAGTGTAGACATACCCTACATGTAAAGTGGATCACTCACTGCAGGAGGACCTCCTTGTGGCCACATGTGGTGTAGTGGTTATCTCCCTGCATTGTACCTGTGTTGCTGCAATGGTCTCTCTCCCACAAGTTGGCCCTCCAGTCAACCCTTTCTGGAGTAACAGAGTCCAGCCCAGTTATAGTCTAATGGTCTTACAGGAGGTCTTCTGCTTGTCTCTGGGCTATATGGTCCTTACACCCCTTACCTCAAGTGATTTCACCTCACCTTCCTTCTTAGCTGGTAGGGGAACACAAGCCCTCTCTCTATTCTGGGTTCCAGCCTAGATATCCCGTGGCTAACAGTTAAGGTCTATTCCCTCACAACCTTCACTGGACTGCTTCCAATCTCTTCTATCCATCCCCATGAGTAACTGCTGTCTCTTTCCCTACAACCCCATTCTTCTGCCAACTTCCTGGATTTATAATTGTCCCCCAGCCCTTCCTCAGCTGGGCGTCATTATCAGTTAGGCTTGGCTTTCTCTCTCAGGTGCTGCCAGGTATATAAATTGGTCTCTCAGGCCCACATTAACTCTTCAGGGCCTGCATGGGCTACACATGCCATCACAATAGGATATGTCCATTCTTACACCTTCAGCTTGAATTTCTAACTCATGTCAATGTATTCATGCTAGCTTTGATCAAGTTAACACACTAAATATAGAAGTGTAGGTGCAGGTGGCAGGACAGGCCAGCTGCCTGAGTACAATCCTACCCAGGACATTAGGTACTTCCTTGAGAAGCTAACTGTCCCATTGCCCGTGCCACTGTGGTTACACTGGTTTCTTGCACACTAGCTCAATCAAAGCTCAGAGTGTGGGAGTATCCTTACAATCCTGACACCCACTACAGGTGTAATGGTTAGGGCTGATTGTGCTCATCAGTTCTGTAATCTTTCCAGCCCATGTAGGGTATGTATATCCCATCACATGTATCTTTTAGAAAAGAAATCCAGTTCTGAGTTACAGACTGCAAATGATCGACAATCCACCACGTTCCTTGGAAAACTTTTCCAATGGTCAATTATCTTCACTGTATAAAAATTGTACCTTATTTCCAGTCTGAATTTCTCTAGCTTCAGCTTCTAACCACTGGTTTTCATTATGCCTTTTTCTTCTATATAAAAGAGCCATCTACTCTGAGGAATTTCTTCCCCATGCAAGTCTTGGTAGACTGTGATCAAGTCTCCTTTTAACTTTCTCTTGGATAAACTAAAGAGGCTGACCTTAGGTTTTCTCTGCAAGGCTTCTTTTCCAAACCTTGAATCATTCTTCCCATTATTTTCTGAATCCTTTCCACTTTCTAACATCCTTTTTGAAATGTGGATACCAGAACTGGACACAATATGCCAGTAATGGCCTCACTAATGGTGCATAGAGATGTAAATACTACTTCCATACCCTTAAGAATTCACTGAAAGTTAAGCATGTTAAGTAGCCCCACTTAAGACAATGAGAATATCCATGCCTTTAAAGTTAAGCGTATGCTTAAGTGTTTCAGTGGATTGGGTCAAAGTGCAGGGCTAAAGTCTCAGTTCATTACACCAGTTCGCCATAGAGGCTTGAGTAGTAGCCTTCTATCAGGGCAGAACAGTAGGGCAGAATTCAGAACAGTGCATATATTCACCTAAAAAGACATGTTCATCATTATATTAGATTCCGATGAGGAATTCCAGAAGAACTTCCCAAATAAGATCCAAATGCTTGGATCCTAGCACGCACACATGGATCTCCCATACTTTTTCTGGAAATCATTCAGTCTTTCTAGCAAAGTCTCTGATCTAGGCCTTCTCAACTTAAAAGACTGATTAAAATTTAGAAGCCCATGATGTTCCTTCACTCTTCAGATAGATACTAATGAAAGACAATACCCTGTTCACTGACATTTGCATAATCACAATAGGTCTGAAATCCCATATGCCCACTTTGACTCTAGAAGGAACAAACAATGGCCACTTTGCTTTATTCACTCATAGGTGGATTGATTTTGCTCATGTGCTTAAGTTCTAGAAGTTCCTTCATTGTGTGGAAACAAAAGGATTGGGGGAGTCGCCATTCTTTTTTATATAACAACCCTTCACACTTAATACATTCAGTGAATATTTCTGGCAATTGCATCCTTATACTTTTTGATATATGTTTGATTATTTTATCTTATCTTTCACCACGTTCAGGTGGAATTGGGCATTTTTATTAAAAGTCTTGGCTTTCTGCTTCCTTTCTAAAAATCAGATTTGCTGTAGTAGTCAAATGACTGATTTAAAATGCCCTCCTGGAATGTAAAGGAAATTTGCACTCCAGTTAAAAGTAAAACAGCTCTCTCTGCTCTAAATAATGGAGAACTCATGTAGTCTTCCTACATGAAAGGTCTCACTGATGCAGGAGGCTGATAAATGAATACAAAATTGGAGTTCTTTAGTCTGTGGTTTCTCTGCAAAAGGACAGAGAGTGACCATTTTAGTGAATGCACAACTTCATCTGCCACTTTCGGGAATGATATGCAACAATCAGAGCAGATAAAGTGTGGACCTTGGGGAAGTAGTACAAAAGCAGACCACTCTATGCACCACCTACACCCTGAACAGCACTTGCATGCCATTGGTTAGTAAAACACTAGGGATGAAAGTCTTGACCCCATTGAAGTAAATAGAAATTTTGCCATTGACTTCCGAAGGACCATGATTTCACCCTAAACATCTTCTCTTCATACCATTACTCTAAAGGTCATATGTGCAGGACACCTTGGGATCAAGTCTGCATACATGTGTAGTTTGTGTTACGCTATGCATATAAATCCCTTCAATGAATAGAAGCATAGTTATTCTTATAGATTCTGCAACTACTTCCTGTGTGGTCCTGGCAAGTCATTTAATCTTGCTGCGTGTCCACAGCCCACCTGTGACTTGGAGCTGATGACTTGTCCTTTTCTATTCTAAAAGATATGCTCTAGGGATCATTTTGGGAGAGTTCTAAGGCCTATGCTCTGCAGAAGGTCAGAATAGATGATCACAATGGTCTCTTCAGAGCTTGGAAGCTATGAACCTGTTTACCCCTTTTCCACATACTTTCAAAAAAATGATCTCAGTAATCCTCTGTGAGTGTTACAGGGCTGGGGTAGTTTTGAAAGTATCTTCCCCCCTTCAGTTCAAAATAATCAGTGCTCACAAGTTCTTTTTGTGCACTGAACTGTTTTCATGTCAGAACATAGTGCTTTCTTTATGGAAGGCAAAAGAGGTACCTGTATTCCCTCTTGCTGTGGCTCATTTATTGTCATTCTGCAGGTCTACATTTATGCGTGCCAGTTCAGTCACCCATGCCTCATCCTTCCTTTATTTGGTGACCTTTACAGCTAAGTACCTGAATGACCATATTTGTGGATATTTGTGGTGAAAAGAAGTATTTACAGGCCATAGAGTTCTTTCTTGCAGAGGCTATTATATCACAGTCCACACCTAAATGCAGAAATAATTATACAATATGACAGAACTAAAGCCAAATATTAGAGCTATGCAGAGGATGGAAGTTCTGTTTTGGGAAGAATTTTTTAGATTTTGAAATTTGGCTTAGTTACTGTAGCGGAGTGGGACTGGGGCTCAACCCTCCTTGAGGGCAGAGGGGAGCCACACCGGCTCACCACACTCCGTTGGCCCGGGGCCCGCCCCTTGCTTCAGGGCTGAGCGGCGGCCCACTGTCACTTAGGGCTCAGACGCTCTGCTGTGGGGCTGAGCGAACAAACAACAGTTAGTAGGGGGCTCCGGCCCTCTGCTGTGGGGCTGAGGGAACAAACAACAGTTTAGAAGCCCAGGCCCTGGGGAGGGAGGGGCAATAAGCAGGTCAGGTGCATAAAGCCCAGGCCTGGGCTCAGGATGGGGCAGCAAGCGACTCAGGCCCTTCAAGAGGGGCTGAGCAAACAACCACGGTGAATGGCATCCTTAGGCCAGGGGACGGGGAGTCTGCCATCCTTGAAGGGGTGGCAGGGGGAACGCAGGCCCTCCCACTCCACTGCGTTCCAGCCCAGGGCCCTAGTAGCGGCCAACACCGCTGACGGTCAGTGGGGGATCCTGACCGAAACACACTGACATCGGCTCAGGTGAATCTGCAGCCTGACTGGAGTCAGCTGCCCCCGGGCCACTTCCAACCTCCCTCTCACTGGGTACCTGCCATCCGCCGGCATCATCCAGTGGGTCCCAGACCATGGGTTCCTCAGGATACCGGGCATCGTGAGGTTCAGTCCACTCCTCTGGGTACCGGGCGTCGGGAGGTTCAGACAGCTCCTCCAAAGGCCGGGCGTCAGGAAGCTCAGGCAGCTCCTCTGGGCACTGGGCACAGGGTAGGTCAGGCCAGTACTCCTCTGGGTATTGAGCACGGGGTAGGCTGGGCCCAGCAGGAGCTCAGGGCCCAGCATCTGCCTTCTCCAACAGCCTCCTCCCAACTGAGCGCTGGGGCCGGGCTTTTATACTTCCTGTCCTACCCCTTGACTTCCGGGGGGGCGGGGACAGGTGGCGGTGTCCTTGGACTTCCGGGGTGGCGGGGACAGGTGGTGGTGGCTCCGCCTGTTGCCGCGCCTGTTCTGGCCTGTTCCTCTAAGGCGCAGCGGGAAGTGAGGCCCCCTTGCTACAGTTACAAAAAAGAACTAAACCTGAAAAGGTCTAAATTGTCTGCAAAGGAAAATTCAGAAAGCATGTTTGGTTTGGGTCATTCAAAAACATTTTGTTTTGACAAAATTGAAATGTTTCACTTAGATTTTTCCATTAAAAAAAAGTCTTAATAAAAATAATCCCTAAACTGCAAAAAGTAATTTCCAAATGAAAAATCAAAACTTTTCATTCCAAAAATGTCAAAATGGGGTGTTTTGACAGTCAGAATTCCCCCCCCACACACACTTTTCTTCTGGTGACATTGACCTCATTTTGTCAAGTGTTTGAATCTCAACAGGAGTGCATATTCCAATGAATATTACTCCATTGATATTTTCTGACTTGCTCTACAAACTCTTATAAGACTGCAAATTAATCCCAGGTGCTTCTAAATGGACTTAGCAAATGGCTGTAGAGTCTTCTTATAACCACCTTCCATTGCCCCAAAACAGAATTTGTCTGTGAATTTGCTATTAACCAAAACCATTTTGCCTATATCTCATTACTTTCAGGCATTACCAGTGTTTCCAGAGTTGGGCTCTAAAACAGTGAACAGACTGGAGAGTTTTAGAAGCAATTAAATTAAAATAATTGAGAAGCAATTGAATTAACTGTTCCTTCTCTGTTCTATAGCCCCTGCAGCTCTCTTCCCGCTGCTTTGCGTCTTGCGTAGTCATTTTCAGTCCTACAAAGGGAGTACAGAATGGTACCAGCAGCGTCAGTAAGTGAGGAAATTCAGATGTGGTACATCCGTTTTGCAAAGGTGTAAAGGACTGCACAAGATACCAGGTAGAGGAGAATTAGACCCTCTGCATCTACCATGCTCATCAGACAATGGCCTGTACTAAAAATTAAGACTACTTCTGGGATAATGTGCTGCTCGTCCTCAGTAAGGGTGGAATAATCAAGCCCCCGAAAGATATACTTATGTGCACAGTGTGAGGAAATCCTAGCCATGTTATCTCTCTCTGAATGTCTGCATGCTAAAAGTTGCATTTTTATTAATCCTACAGAGCAGATAAAGGACAAAAATGCCTTGATTTTGTTAGTGAAACTCTAAATCTCTGTCCATCTACTGTTCCCATCACTGTCTCTGCTATCATAGGGGAAGCAGAAGCAACTGCTGTATTAACCCACAACTTTCCCTTAGGGGAAAAAATGCTCATTACATTCTTTTTTAGGAGCTCTTTTGCCTGCCTCTATTGGACCAGGATTTTGCCAGGTGATACCTCTAGAGTCTGGGAGGCACCATTCAAATGACCTCATCCCCTCCAATGGAACAGGTGATAAAATGTATATCCACAGGCAGAAGCTGAACTTTAATTTGCAAATGAGGAGGAACGTAATGACCTAGCTAGCCTTTATTTCTGCTTTGTTCTGAATCTGCCCTTGCTTTGCAGGTGACAGCGTGTGGCCCTTATTCAAACCTTACATTTACTGTGGCAAACACTTCAAAAGCCAAAAGAATCCTTTTTTACCAATACGGTACAGGAGATACCTACACTGTAGACTAGTATAAGGAATGTGCAGGAAGGTGTTTGACAGGATTGTTTAGAAATATTTGTTTTTCTAGGCTAACTGCCTTAGTTCTGGGAAATAGGTTTATTAGCTGGTTATAAACATTTTACAACTTCCTCTAAGATACAATCAGTTTTAACCCATCAGCACAGCATTTTTAATCCATTGTCTTATTCAGTGGAGAGGCACTTTATATGCTCTATTGCTATCAAGGACTAGATGAGCAAATTTGCATCCAAGCATTGTAGGAAGTTTGAAAAGTTTAGGGTTATTTTTTTTGTTTGCTTGTTGCTCATTTCTACTCATTTCTGTACAAGAGCCAGCATAGGAGGTAAAATCTCTAGCTGAAGAACTGTTAATCTCTAACTGCTTCTGAGCCGCTTGCACATTCATTGGTTAAGGGAACTTTTCCAAGGGCACCTGGGACTGAGATGCAGTGAAGCATAGCCCGCAGGCTAGGCACTTGTGCTGAAATCTTTCCGATACTTTGGTGCTCCCTTGTGTAATGTGCCTTCTTACAATGTGAAATTCTGGTATGCAATGCTGGGGCTGCCTGAAGGTTAGGATAAATGGCAGAGATCTTTCACCTGGAAGATAGAACTCCTTTGCAAGTAAACATATTTACTTTACTCTGATTGTACTATTCTCATTTGGCTGAGTAAGGCAGGGCCTCATGCACCACAATGGCACAGCAATCGCTAGGCTGCTCTCACTAGCTGGAAATGAAAGCGATAGGCTGATCTCATGGTACTTCTGGCCCAGCTTCCACCAGGAAGCAGAGAAAATCTGACCTGCCTCCAGAGCTAAGTACTTTTGGAAAGGCATATCTGAAAGAAACCTTGATCATTTAGAGCTTTGCCCCTCACTGCTTTCAGTTCAGCCCATTGACAATCTGGGAGTTCATCTGTAGAAAGTTCCAGATTTCCTGGGAGTGGGCACAAGAGAGCAAAAGTTGGCAATGGGTCCATTCTGAACTCCTTAGTGCTAAACAATTCATAAGTGGGGACTACACCGTACCTCTATGGCCTGAGGTTGGGGTCAAGGGAACAGAATGCCCTTAATCCTCATACATTTCACATGACAATTACCTTGTTACTGGAGCTTGCTTGGGTATAATCACATTTCACTTCTAAAGATGGCAATAGAGGAGACCCTTTTTACACCTGTTCAAATGCCAAAGCTCAGCAGGCAGTTTCTCAGGAGACACATGGAATGCTTAGGACTTGAAATTCCTCACAGCACGTTGAAACCATGCAAATGGCCAAAATGACAGATGTTTGGACCAAAGCATCAGTACCTTCAACATTTTGCCACTGTTTCAACTTGCTGTGAGGAATCTCAAGCTCTGAGCATTCTGCAAGGACACAGTGCAGCCCTTCTGAAGCCACCGGTAACAGCTAAAGGCTCTTCCCACTGCACCACTGATGCATGGCAGCAGGAGTGCTGGCTATATATCTCTTTCTAAAAGATCTGCTCTAGCTCAAACAGGTGTTACGGGCTTGATATAAGAATTACTGGGTGAAGTTCTATGGCCTGTGTTACCCAAGAGGTCAGACTGGATGATCAGAACTGTCTCTTTTGGCCTTAAAATCATGAATGGACCTGAACTTTTATCATTTTTTCCCCTACGTAATATTATATGTATTAAGGAGCAGAACCAAAACCCTAGGGCTAAATGATTTAAAATTTAAGGGATGTTCCAATCTGAACATTTTAGCTTTGTCCCATACACAATTATCTAGCATCTTCTTGTTTTTAAATCCAGTTATAATGTTTGATGTACAATTTAGGCACCTTTCTTCTAAATATTTGTAAAAAGATTTTTCCACTGCATGTAATGCTCTTCATATTTTGAGTATCACAATTTTTGGAGCAATAGTAGAATTCTGAAAAGCTGGCCTTAAAGCTGAGGATATGCAATCATGCATGCTTATATTTATGTGTGACTAACTTCATGACTTGTGTGCTGCAGATCTGGGACGAAGTCCAGTTAGGCAAATAGCTGATCATGGACTTGCTCCAAAGCCCTCTATAATCAAGGAGTCTGATTTCTATGGGCTTTTGATCAAGCTCCTTGTGCCTGTGTGTCACAGGGTTCATGGCCAGCCCCTCTTCTTCTGGGCCTGGTTGGTCTCCCTGTTATGTCCAGGGAGACTTTAGCTCTGTGCAACACTCATGTTCTTTATTCTACAAGCATTTTCCCATCACCAGTGTCCATCTATATACAATCCTTAAAGGCTTCTCACCTGCCACAGACTGGGTCTATAAGCAGTTTGAGAGCACCTGCCCACCCCCATCCTTCTGGCCCCTTCCCAGCCTTTGTAGCTCCTGGCCTATCAGGCTGGCAGGTGTTGCCAATCGCCAGGCAGACTTATGGCTTTTCAATCAGCCTCGGTCTATGCCCCTTGATTGGGGCTGGTGTGGCAGGGGCTGATGAGGTATGTTTGCAGCAGCACCCTGCCCCACTGTGCAAATCTGATTCATGTGCATAAATTAGGTTGCACTACTCTGAGTGATTAGTCCACATAAGAGGATAAGAGTCAAGTGCACTACCAACAAAGGGCAGCTTTAGTTCAAGAAGCAAAGACTTATGTTTTCATTGCTCAAGGTGTTAGGTTCCAATCCCATCAGTTCTTGATGAGTAAAGCAGCGGGGAGCATTACACACATTAATGTGTGTACACTTATGTGCACCTAACATAGAAAATCTGGCTCTTAGTGGGGATTTAAAAGAAAATGTGTGGATGGTGGTTTGGAGATTTTCTACATAAAGCCAGTATGGAATAAGACTACACACTTTTATTTGCTCTAAAGAACTAATTCATTCAGTCATTCTGGCATGAAGAGTTGGTTTGGCAAATAGGGCCTTGTGCTGATAAGGGAACCTGTCAAAGTCATTTATCACTCTGGAGGGGCTGAAGTTATAAATGAAAAAAAATCATTTTTTTCCCCTACAAGCCCTCTGTGGGGTTTGGTAGAGAATAATTTAAAAAGGCAGTAGGTGTGACAGAACCAAGGTAGACCTTCTCTAAAAAGGAAGTGTTAACCCTCAGAATTCTGTCAAATCAGTCTTTATCCTTTTCAGGAGGTGATCAGTTTAGTTAATTAAATAGGCTGCAGGGTAGCAGAAAGTTCAGTCTGCCTCACAAGTACTCCTGTTTCAAAAGTGCATTTGCCTGCTTTGAACTTCACATTAATAGTCCAGAGAACAATGCCGAGATTGCATATAATGGCTCAGGCCTGGTGTGGTGAAATTCATTGCAATAACTAAGTGTTCCAACCACTAAATAAATAAATAAATAAAATAAAAAATACAATAAAGGATGTTGCTGTTGCTCTGTTTCAATAAGTAACTTTGAAATAAAAAGGAAGTGAAAATTAGACCCAGCGATGAGCTTAAGATTTAACCTAGATAACAGGAGTAGGACTAATGAAATGTACCAATTAGCGTTAAGTTGCCAGCTATCAAGGCACTTTTATGGCCCTCATCATTGCAGTATCTGAGCACCTCACTAACTAATGTGTTTACCCTCAAAACAACAGTGTGAAGAAGGGAAGCGCTATTATCCCCTTTGTACAGATGGGGAACTAAGGCACAAAGAGGCTAAATGACTTGCCCATGGTCACACAAGAAAGCAATGATAGAGCCTGGATTTCAATCCAGATCAATTGAGTACTTTGCCAGCACTGTAACTATTGGACCAATAGCTGGTCCAATCAAAGATATTACCTCATCCTTGTCTCTTTAATATTCTGGGACCAACATGGTTGCAGCCACTCGTCAAATAAAAACATATATGACTGGTGACTCGATTCTGGAATGCTTATTTGCATGTCTGCTCTGGTGATCCCAGGCAAGGCCACTAGCATGACTCACTCTATGCTGGGTGTGTTGTGACTTCAATGCAGGTGCTACTTGGATTTGACTGCCTTGGTGATGGTGGTGTCTCTCCTGACAATGCGTATGACAGCTTTGGAAATGCCTGTCATGATTCTGCTGCTGGGACTGATACAGATTCTATCATTTCTTTATTTGGTGCTTGAGGAATCAATAGTCCACTTTTTGTTTCTGTGGAAACAGATATATGAGAAGTCTTTTGTTTTAAGTGAATCTTCATGGATCTGTTGTGCAGGGCGAATGATTTTGTTGGATTCTAGCTGCTATGGTATGGTTTAAGATAGACTGGGTGCCAGACTGCATAGTGGTTTTGCTTTCCCTGTACAAATGAAAATACATTTGCTACTTGCTTATACTTAAATTGTAAGGTCTTTTAGGATGCAGAAGCTTTCGGGAGAATTCACGTCTGATGTGTGTAGTGCCTAACATGTTATAGGTGCTACTTCAATATTAATGAAAAATAATTATGTAGGTGTGTACATATTTTATTTTATGATCATATACACAACTTTAAAATGGTACATAAGGAGAAAGCCAACACACATCAACTGCTGCTGTGGCTATAGTAAAAAAAAAATAATTTTTTTAAAAAAAATTTAAAAAAGCCCCAAACCTGTAGCAAACAAATCTACGACCACAAACATATACTCCAAACAGAGTTTTTAACTCTGAAAAAGGTGGTGAGCAGGAGACTCCAGGAAGTCCACTATGGATTTTACTATTGTTATTGATTTTACATGAAAGGTACTCAGATGTTGTGGAGATGGCCAGCAGTATCAAACTCTAAGAAAGAGAGAGATGTTTTGAGGGCTGCTTAAAAGGTATTGACTTTGCTGTCTGCACCTGCTATTCTGGCCCTTAATGAAAAACTGCTACCAAAGAAACAAGTGATCACTCAGAAGCCTAACAAATATGGAGGCTTTGTTTTTATTTAAACTCACTTTGCTACTATATCTACTACTGATGGCAATCAGCAGACTGGTTGTCAAAACTTCTTTATAGCAGGAAAAGGCTGCTGTTATCTTTAAAATCACTATCTTTCAAACAGTTGATTTAATTAAAGCATGTTTAACAGCTCATGGAGGCTGATTTTGTAAAGAGTCAAAACCATGCAAGCCAGCCTTCTGTTTCAATTATCTGTGTTTGCCAAGTCTCCTAATCAGCTCAGCTCCCTGCCTTTAAGAGCAGGGTGATATTGTCTGCTACAGTTAGAAAAAAAATGAATTAAATGTTTGTGTTCCCATCTGGGAAATCTAGTCATCCGCTATAGCTGGCTGAGGAACGTAGACAGTGCTTTATAAAAGGATTTTCTTGAGCCCTGCAAATCCGCGGATATCCACTTTATATCCGCAGATGCAGTTGTATTGTTCCCATCTTTGCGGATTGGATGAGTATCCAAATGTCTGTATCCGCACATGGCTCTAACAGTGAGATGGTGTGCTGGTGTAGATGCATATAAAGTTAGAGTGCAGAATGGAAGTTGGATACAAGTTAATTATCACGGATGCGGATTCATATTTTTGTGTTGGCGCAGAGCTGTATTTATTGATACATGGGTACTTCCTCCTGTTTGCAGGTAGCCCTTGTATCCTACGTACTTCTGCTGAGATTGAAGGGTGGCTACTACCTTACCTGGAAGGGGAGTCCTCTATCTATGGGCTGATCCTGCTGCCATTGAAATCAAAGGGAAGACTCTAAAAGAACCCTGCAAAAATGGAGCATTATTATTGGTTAATTTTGTTTTAGGGCCAGCATTTCTAAACCACATCTCTGTTTCCTCCTGCTGATAAGCAATGAAAAGCTGCAGTTAAATACACCAGGGAGGTTCCGATCCACAACACAGCAGAATTAAAAAATACCAAGTATGTATTTTTTATCTTTATGAACTTCCTGCTTTTTAATAACTTGCCAGTTTGAAAATCTCATTTTATGGAAGATTTCTTAGGCCTCTCTGAAGTCAATAAAAGCACCAGACAGGGGCTTGATTTAACTCACCACAAATTCCTAATTTTATGTTTTCAGGGAAGCTGCAGATAAACAATTTCATTCGGGGGGTGGGAGAAATATTGATTGTGAACCTATTTGTCCACTTCAGAATCCTCCATAGACTAACAATGAAACTTGGTCAGATTCTCTCAACTGTCTCTGCTTTTTTCTGTACTTCTGGGGCTCTCCAGCTTTAAGATCCAAAGATTTGAAAGACTGTCAAATGTTATCGCCTACAGCCACATAACATTATCTGCATTACAGTAGAACCTAGTAGTCCCAGTGCACTAGGCACTGTACACACACCTAGTAAGCCTGCTCTAAAGAGCTTGCATTCAAAATGGCCAGACAGAGAAAAGAAAGGAACAAGGATGCATTATTTCCCCCTCAGAATGAGAAACAGAGGCCCAGAGAGGTTAAGTGACTCTCAGCCATCCGGCCGCACCCAGTTTCACCAGGGGTGGCCCGCTCAGCTAGCACTCCTTCAGACAGTTGGGCAGTTGAAGGTATCAAGTCGGAAAATAATCCAATTCCTTTACCCAAGAAATCACCAGCCCCAGAAGGAGAGAAGGAGCCTCCAGACTCCATATCTAGGGGGAGAGGATCAGTGGCCCACCTCACTCGTTAGGACTTTCTTGATTGCAAAGCCAAGGGAAGGCCAAGGTTTGAGCAACCCAGTGTTATGTTCACAGCATGCACACAGAACATTTGCTGGAAACTTGCAGCGTAACATGACTTTATTTCTTAGACTCATAACACACAAGAACCCAAAACAGAGAGGTGCAATTCACCCCACCTTATTCAAGGCTGTCTTTCTGCAGATTCACTGTGCTCCCATACTGCATGCTTCCCTACAAAGCCTCCTAGCCTGCAGGCAGGACTAGCAACCCCCTACTCTTAAAGTGATAGCTTGCAATTACAACACAGTCCTCAGTACACCATACTCAGGATCTGCTTCAGCCAGTGAAAGATCGGCCTATTGCCTGTCTCACAGTGTGCCATCACAACAGTGAGTTCTGCTTGGCTTCTATACCTAGTTAGCAAGCAGAGGCCTTTGGGGGTCTCACCTAGAATTGAAGGTGTGTGAGGCACCATACTACACACAAGTAATGGTCAAGCCTGTATTTTGTTATTGTTGTTCTATACAGACTTGCTGTACTCAGTCAGCCCTAGAGAACTCCAACACAAGTACAGTGTATACAACAATCAGTCGGGACCTCTGGGGCGGCTCTGGGGTTGCAACATTTATTTTTATAGCAAATGGGATGTTAACTATACGTATTTATTTGAGGGGATATTTTTATTTGAGTGGAGTCTGATCATTTTCAAGGTCATAGTTTATTTATCTGTTCCTCCTGGTCCCCCGGCCTTTTTCCTTTACCCAATTCCTTATCTCATCTAAGTTAACCCTGTCCTTTCTCCTGATGAAGTGTTGGTTCATTTTTAAATGTATTTGGTTCTTGATTGTTTTAAATTTGTAATTAGTTTTTATCATGCAGTAAGAAATATGCTCCTCTCTTTCCAAATTTTTTACAATCCTGCTGCCTTCTTGTAGAGCAGGGGATTGATTAAAAACAAACAAGTGGCTTATCTTATCAAATGTTTATTAAAATAGCCCCTGCAACCCATCATCTTCCAGATGCTTTGATGACAACAGCAGTGGCAGATAGAACAAGAGTAGTGCTATCATTGACATTAAGATTCTGAGCCAAGTCCTTGACTGGTGTAAATCAATATCGTTCCATTTGAACTGTGTCTACTTATACCACCAGAGGCTCTGTGCAACCGACAAATATAACGTTGCCCACCCTTTCTTTGCCAATGTTTACTGAAAACAGTATCTAGGAAGCCCTAGTGCTATCTAGGGGCTATCAGCATTACATATTAGCACAAAAACCTCTAGCAATTGATTGGAGATTTGCATAATGGAGAACCTCAGTTTGTTACGCAGGGGGGAGTTAAAAAAAAAATGTGAAGACCTTTCAGGGCAAAGAAGTAGCCTCCAAGCATCTGTTGAGAGTGGGTCATGCCAAAGAGAGAGCTAATAATATATAGAAAAAAAATTGCTAGCTAAAGATAGGCAGTGTTGGAATTTTGGCAGGAGCTTTTAAGAGCAGCAAAGAAATGGGTATTTCTCTTTCCCTTTTGAATTAATGGAAAGTTGTGAAACAGGTTTCTTTCTCCCCAGAAGATAATGAGGAGTTAAATGGTTTACCAATGTGTTTTTTAAAAATTAACCTTATTTAATTATACAAAAAATATGCAACTTAGAAATATAGATCTAAGCCCACTGGGGCAGGGACCGTCTTTTTGTTCTGTGTTTGTGCAGTACTCAGCACAATGGGGTCCTGTTCTAAGACAATGGCCCCCTTGGTATTGTGGTAATACAAATAATATATATTTTAAAATAAGACATCTTACCTCCTACCACTGAAAGGAAAGCTTCCTTCTCCACCTAGGCTGTACAGTGGATACGGCATCACAAACACAGAGCAAGTATTGGTGATGGGGTCACAGTGGACCACAAGCTAAATATGAGCCAACGGTGTAACACTATTGCCAAAAAAAAAAAAAAAAGTGATTGTCATTCTGGGATGTTTTAGCAGGAGTATTGTAAACACGACACAAGAAGTAATTCTTTCTCTCTACTCTGCACTGATTAGGCCTCAACTGGAGGATTTTGTCCAGTTCAGGAAAGATGTGGACAAATTGTTGAAAGTCCAGAGAAGAGCAACAAAAATGATTAAAGGTCTGGAAAACATGACCTATGAGGGAAGATGGAAAAATTGGGTTTGTTTAGTCTGGAAAAGAGAAGACTGAAAGGGGACACTATAACATTTTTCAAGTGCATACAAGGTTGTTACAAGGAGGAGGGAAAAAAATTGTTGTCCTTAACCTCTGATGATAGGAAAAGAAGCAATGGGCTTAAATTGCAGCAAGGGAAGTTTAGGTTGGACATTAAGAAAAACTGCTTAATTGTCAGGGTGGTTAAGCATTGGAATAAATTGCTTATGGACACTGTGGAATCTCCCTCATTGGAGATTTTTAAAAGCAGGTTAGACAAACATCAGTCAGGGATGGTCTAGATAATACTTAGTCCTGCCATGAGTGCAGGGGACTGGACTAGATGACCTTTTGAGGTCCTTTCCAGTCCTGTGATTCTGTGAAGTTCAGCTGTCCCTTAAAATAGAAGCTGGTGCTTTGGATGCTAAGATATACAACGTCATGGGTGCTGAATGAACTTCTTATAGTAACTTGCCATGTGGTGAGGTTACTGCAGCCCAAAGCTTTGACGATTCTGGATTTGTGTGAATCTTGTTTACAGGTCACCTTTCAGTGGGGTGGGTATTTCTTAGCTAAATATAGAAAGAGACCAGAGAGGTTCATAAAAATGCAAAAAACCTCAAACAAAACAAAATAGGAAGAATTAAAAGATTCTCTAGTTTGCCAAAAAATTACAGCACATGGAAGTGTGTACTTTATGGAGCACCAGTAGCAGTTGCATTTAAAGGATCAGAACTTCAGCTGATGAAAATCAGCATAGCCCCAAGGCCGGATTTAGGGGCAGGTGATGCATGTGACTGCCTGGGTGCTGGGCTTGAGGGGCACCAGGCTTGGAGGGCTGTAAGGTATTCAGAAATTTAACAAACGGACACAGTGTGAGTTTCTGCTACTCAAGGCAGACTCTGGATTCTTAGGGTTGAAAAGCACCTAGCACATATAAGGCACAACCAGATCCACCGTCCAGTCCTGTTTAAAACTGAGTCACATTGGATAGACTCATGAGTTGTCCCAAGAAGTCAATGGGACCACATGGATGAGCTAAAGCTTACCACTGTGTATAAGGCTTCCACAACAGAACTAAAAATATATTATCTCATTTGCTTTACCCAGGTCACATGAGGAAAGATACAGGAAGGGAGGAAATTAGTGGGTAGAATTTCCAAAGTGCTCTGTGCAACTTGTTTTAAGAGAGAGGTGTTGGGAGAAGGCTGGTTTAGAACTCATCTTTCAGAGAAAAGTAACAATGTTGCTGTATAATGGCTGATTGGTTATGTGCTCTTGCAGTGCCTGATTTACCTGGTACATTCAGGAAATTTACACCTTCAAGTCAATAAGACCTTTCTGGTGTGTCATTGTCTTTTGTTTGTGGAAACACAAAACTCTAATACAAATATAATCTTGCAATTGTGTGACTATGACTGAAGTGACTGGCTATTCATTGTAATGGTGCTGGTAATGATATCAGTCAATCTCCTGTTCTTTAGGAGAATGCTTTGAGTAATAAAGCTTTCAAGATGAAGACAAAGTTCCAGGTGTTCTTAAATATGATTCACTGAAGGAACTGGAGGTGCAAAAGATTAAAAAGAGTTACTCAGCAACCAGAGCAACCAAAAGAACCCACTGGAAGAAGAATTGAATGAATATGAAGTGATTCCTCTAAGAGAAGTGAAGAAGGAATGGTAGGATTAAGGCCTGTATAAAGAACATTAAGTGGGCATATGTTCAATACTAGAAATGGAAGGTGAAATCCCAATTCCATTGAAGTCAGTGGCAATGCTGCCATCAACCTCAGAGGGGACAGTATTTCTCCCTGAGCCTCTGAAGCCATACTTGGGATTCATCTACCTGCCTGAAGTTGGGGTAAGCTCCACTATTGTAACTTTTAACTTTCCTTGTCTACACTTAGGGTTTGTTGCACTGGTCACTGATAGCTGAATTATCTTCACTAGGGATTACCCCAAAGCATGAGTTACATTTCTAACCTAAATCTGGAAAGATCATTAGAGCCAAGCATACTGACCAACATTTTCAAATTCATTTCAGGGCGCATCCTGCCCCTCCTCCCCCAACATCTCCCAACCTCACCAATACCCATCCCCACTGCTAACCCTCCACATTCCCCCTCCAACACCCCCACTGGCCCCTCCAGCCCCAACAACCCACTGCCAGCCCATTGCCCCCTACTAATATCCCCGTTCCATCTCCCTGCTCCTTTCCTCCTGCCCACACACAGCCCTATGTAGACCACACACCAAGGTGACCAGATCTGCAGTGCCACTCCAGCCATGCATCCACCCATCCTCCCACCCACAGAGTGCAGGGTCCCATCCCAGCAGGGATATAGTAAGCCCAGCCGTAGGCAGCATTTGGGAGACAAGGCTGCAAATAAACCCAGGGAAGTAGAAACAAGATGTTGACTCTCAGCAGTACAGAACCACATGGGCCTGTGTCATAAGTAGATAGGTAAGGTAAGGGTTAAGTTTCTTTTACCTGGAAAGGGTAACCAAACACCTGACCAGAGGACCAATCAGAGAACTGGATTGTTTAAAGTCAGGGGCGGGAATTTGTTCAGAGAAGCTAGGATTGTGTTAAAGTCAGTGGGCGGGAATTTGGAATACTCGGGGTCTTTGTTGTTTTCTCGGGACTATGAGTAAACACAAGTTTTCCTTCTAGAAAACTCCTCTCTTATCTCAAATAGTTCTACTAAAAGTCTGTGAGTACAAAAGGAGCAAAGTAATGTCGGCTATGAGGAGCTTTTGTGGTGTATTATACAGATGTGGATTGCTGTGTCTTTTTTGCATTTTCCTTCCGCTGTGAGTAAGACAAGGTTTCTCCTAACATCCATCTTTTTCATCGGAGAAGTTTCTCCTACATAAACATCTGTGAGTACAGAAGGAAAAGCAAAGTATATCGGCTATGATATGAGCTTTGTGTTGTATTTACCTGTAATGTTGATTTGCCTGGAACTGGTTTAATCGGCTAAAATCATTATTTAAATCAGACTGTTTATTCATATCATTTTCTTATAAGCAAGAAGCCTGTATTGAGTTTCTTAAATGCAAGATTGTCTGTGTTTATATTTTTGTCTTTCTTTTTTTCTTATATAAGTTGTTTCTTTTAAACCTTGTGGAAGTTTTCTTTCCTAAGTGAGGCAGAGGGGGGAGGGAAAAGCCAGGCTTGTGGGATATTTCCTGTTGTCTACAGGGAATCTTGCAGGCTATTTGTCCCCAGGGCTCGGGTTGAAGGCTCGTTACTGCAGGACAATCAAGGGAGGGGGGACATCTCTTGTGTGCTAGCTGTGATCTAGGTGATAATGCCTAGCCTCGCGGGAAGCTAGAAATGTGTGCCTCTCTCCGGTTGTATCAATCGGAGTGAAGTATTAAAGTCGCACGGCTAACCAGGAAGGGGGGGAAAGCTGGGAGAAGAGTAAGAGAGAGAGAGACAAACAGCAGGGGTCTGGGTCTTGGGGGTCCACCAAAGGAAAGGGTTGCGAGGACACCGAGACGAGAGGAATAGGGGGGTCAAGGCCCTAAATAATTCCTGACCTGGTGGCAAGCGGAAGAAATCGCAATGCTGGGTAGTCGAGCTTAGGGGAGTTGCAGGCTATGCTCACTCCAGGTCTGGAGACCGCAAACGTCCAGATCTGGGTATAGAGGTCTATTACCGCTAGCAGCCTGGCCTCCTCCCTAGCTGCACTCACCCAGGTCTTGGACGCTAAAGTCCAGATCTGGGACAGGAGGCTATTACCACAGCCTGGCCTCTCCCTGCTGCACTGAGTCCTGAGAGAGACAGAGGCATTATCTCCGAATCCCTCTCCTGCTACACCCAAAGGCCTGGGGAAAACTGGACATGACCCTGTTGCATGATTCCTGCTCCCCACTGCCCTGAGTCCCTGGATGAGTGGGGCTGTTTCCTTCTCTCTGAACGCTCCCATCCATTCCCTGCCTGATGCAGTCAAGGCCTCGGGAGAAGGGGGCATGCCTGCTCCTTGACATACTAACCAACCCGCCCATCTGCCTGACTCCTTACGTGCCTTTTCCTTGAGCTGCCACGGCCCTGCACCATTACCACCCCCCTGCACTTAAAATGTACCCCTCCAACCTGCCACTGGCTGCTGAGCCAGGCTTATCCTGCCCCTCTGACATTTGCACTGGTGGAAGCAGAAGCAAAGACGTCAACTACATTACCTAAAATCAGGAGTTTTTTGTTGCAAATGGGACTCTCTCTGACATACTGGGAGACTTGGTCAGTCTGGAGGTCAGAGCAATGCAATCTGGGCGAGATCCAGATCTGAAGTTCTGTATGTCCTTGCTCCAATTCTTCCTGTTTCTACCATCATCCTTATAAATAGCTCAGCCTGCTCTCTGAGACCATTTCTTATTTGACCTTAATCTCAGTTGCAGTTAAATTGCCGTTTTCAGAAGCTGAAAATGAGAGAACAGTATAATTACTGCTGCAGTCACGATGGCCATGCAGCTATGATGGGAGGATGTCAGCTGGAGTATTCAGAGGTGGAAAGGAAGTTAAGAGCTGAAACGAAAATAAGGCATCTTGAAGGAAGAAAATTACAAGAGCTAGATGTCATAGCTTGGGGATAACTGCACCTCTGACCAGGGGCGGCTCCAGGCAGCAGCACGCCAAGTACATGCCTGGGGCAGCAAGCCATGGGGGGCGCTCTGCCAGTCGCTGCGAGGGCAGCAGGCAGGTCTTCGATGGCATGCCTGCGGAGGATCTGCTAGTCCTGCGGCTTCGGCAGACCTCCCACAGGCTGCCGTTGAATCCGTGGGACCAGGGACCTCCCACAGGCAAGCCACTGAAGGCAGCCTGCCTGCCGAACTTGGGGCGGCAAAATACGTAGAGCTGCCCCTGCCTCTGACACACTCCATGGACTGCTTGAGGGATGCCCTCTCCCCAGGTCTCAGGCCTCCAGCCATCCTCTCTTTCTGGGCAGAGACCCATGCCCCTCGCCTTCCAGCCTGGGTAGTTTGGCAGCAGCCCCTTGCAATTCACTGATTATCCAAACAGGTCTGACCTGAGCTCAGATACTGTATTTTTGCATTCTCTCAGGGGCTGAGTCACTGGTTTACCAGAGACCAGACAGCTTTATACAGAGCACAGTACATTTTTTTAAGATGAAAGCATTGCAGAGTAGACATACCATAAAACAACAAACAGCCTATATGCTTACATAAACTTACCTAGTCCCCACTCCTCCAGATGGAGACCACGGTAGATTCTAGTCCTTGAAACCCTTCAGGTAGGATTAGCCCCCTTTGTTAAAGGCTTCATGTGAGTTTCTGGATGAAAATGAGGGGCCCCTGTCTGTTCAGGCTCATTGTTTTTATACCAAATGTCTTTTATGTGTCTCCTGGATCTCTTGAACATGGTCTGAACTAGTATATGCAATGCACTCCCAGAGGAAGTACTTCTCTGGAGTTGTTTATCAGTTCCAGGGCCTGCAATAATTACCCCCCATTGACTACAGCTCCTGGAAGAAGTCAGCAGCCCTCCCTGATGTCCAACATACAATCCCTGTCTCACAGACACACGAATTGGTCCAATAAAATATTTTAACTAAGCCATCTTGTCTCTCACAGAGATACAGATAACCTTTATAAAGTAGATACCAATACGCTGTAAGGCACTGCACATGCCTGTAACATCACAAACACCTGCAGTGGCACAGGAGCCAGCAAACAGAGCTATAAACAGGACTTAGGTGGGAAGGCTATGACAGTTACAGAGGCAGCAGTGGTAGTGACCCAAGCAGTGGAAGACACAATGAAGATGACTGGATGTGGAAGCTGCGGTATGTACATGACCTGAAAAGGGTTTTGTCTGCATGAAGTGCTGCCTGATAGAGCTGATGGAAGAAAAGATCCAAGGATCGGAGATGTAGGAGGAAACTCTGGTTGAGTTTAGAAGAGGGTTCGAGCAGATGATGGAGCAAAGGCATGAGGAGTCTGAAGGGAAAAGCTCAGACTTGCAGATGGAAGCAGGACCAACAAACTCTGAGGGGAGACTGCTGGGTGAGGAAAGTGGACAGTGGAAGCATGTGACTAAGAGAACCAGGCAGAGGAAAAGATGGGTTAGTGAAGGAGAAATAGAGTTCAGGAACAGGTTTGTGGAGTTGGAAAATGAAGAAGGGGCACAGCAGGTGGTCGCTGATGGTGAGAAGGCAAGGAACAAGAGAAGAGCAGCTAGTCCTATAAGAAGAGGGGATGAGTCAATGGAGATACCACCAAATATGAGCCCCAGGAGAATATGGAATGGGTTGCGGAGGATTGTAAGGGACAATAGGAATCGAGAGGACTTGCACTCAGAAGGAACAGGGATAGACCAGAGAATCGCACAATCACCAGGAAAAGGCAGGTCTACGTGACTGGGGACTCCTTACTGAGAAGAATAGACAGGCTTGTAACCAGAGCTGATCCAGAGAACAGAAGGGTGTGCTGTCTGCTGGGTGATGTCCAGGTAATCTCCACGCTAGATTTTAACATTGAGAAGGAAGAAAACGAAGTAAGAAAGGATACAGCTGTGGGTAGGAAAATGGACATACATAGGAAGGGTAGTGTAGATACCAGTCTAATAGGTGATACTGGTGGTAGAATGGCCGTGCCTAATTGGGTAAAGAATGTGAGCAAAGCCAAACAGCAAAAATTAAGACTTTGTACACCAATGTGAGGCACCTAGGTAACAAAATGGAGGAATTAGAGTTACTGGTGCAGGAAGTGAAACCGGATATTATAGGGATAACAGAAACATGGTGCAATAATAGTTATGACTGGAGTACAGGTATTGAAGAGTATGTGCTGCTTAGGAAAGACATTAATAAAGCCAAAGTTGGTGGAGTAGCATTGTATATCAATGATGAAATAGACTGTAAAGAAATAAGAAGTGCTGTAATGGATAAGACAGAGTCTGACTAGGCAAAAATCACATTGGGGAAGAAAGCTACTCAAGCCCCCTGGGATAGTGCTTGTGGTGTGTTATAGACCATGGTGATCCGATTTGGATATGGATAGAGACCTCTTTAATGTTTTTAATGAAGTAAATACTAATAGGAATTGTGTGATCATGGGAGACTTTAACTTGCCAGATATACACTGGAGGACAAGTGCTAGTAATAAAAATAGGGCTCAGATTTTCTTGGATACAATAGCTGATGGATTCCTTCACCAAGTAGTTGATGAACCAACAAGAGGGGATGCCATTTTAGATTTGGTTTTGGTGAGTAGTGAGGAGCTCATAGAAGAAATGGTTGTAGGGGACAACCTTGGTTTGAATGATCATGAGCTGATTCAGTTCAAACTAAATGGAAAGATAAACAAAAATAGATCTGTGACTAGGGTTTTTTATTTCAAAAGGGCTAACTTTAAAAAAACAAGGAAACTAGTTAGGGAAGTGGATTGGATTGAAGAACTTGTTGATCTAAAGGCAGAAGAGGCCTGGAATTACTTCAATTCAAAGTTGCAGAAACTATCAGAAGCCTGCATCCCAAGAGAGAGGAAAAAAATCATAGGCAGGAGTTGTAGACCAAGCTGGATGAGCAAGCATCTCGGAAAGGTGATATTAAGAAAAAGCAGAAAGACTACAAGGAATGGAAGATGAGAGGGATTAGCAAGGAAAGCTGCCTTATTGAGGTCAGAACATGTAGGGATAAAGTAAGAAAGGCCAAAAACTATGTAGAGTTAGACCTTCCAAAGGGAATTAAAACCACAAGTAAAAAGTTTTATAGTCATATAAATAAGAAGAAAGAAGTGGGACCACTAAACACTGAGGATGGAGTAGAGGTTAAGGATAATCTAGGCATGCCCCAATATCTAATCAAATACTTTGCCTCATTCTTTAGTGAGGCTAATGAGATCTTGGGGATAATGGCAGGATGATGAATGGGAATGAGGATATGGAGGTAGATATTACCACATCCAAGATATAACCCCCACCCTACAACCCACCCCCCCCCCCCACCCGACAACTCTAATGACTCCCCCCCATCCCCCCCCCCACCCGGCGCCCCCCCCCAACCAGATCACCCCCCCTCCTCCCTACTCCCCCCCACCCCCGATATTCCCCGCGACCTGGCAACTGCAATTGCCCCCCCATTACCGCACGACCCTTCTTACACCACCCCCCGCGCCTGACCACACCCCCAGAGGGTTTGACCACACCTGATGGAATTGCTCCACACCCCACTCCACCGTTCCACCCTACTCTTCCTCCAAGGACAGAAGAAAAAAAAGTGATCCAGATAAACTTACAGGCACTGTTAGTTTGACACTGTAGTATGCAAGGTCTTAGAAAAAATTCTTTGAAAAAAGAAAGACTCGTACGTAAGGACAGAGAAGCAGTGGTAATTGGAACAAAAATCACAACATGGTTTTTTACAAAAGGTGGATCATGCCAAACCAACTTGATCTCCTTCTTTGATAAGCGTAACAGATTTTTAGACAAAGGAAACAACAGTGGACAATTGACCCTTGATTTCAAGTAAGGCATTGATTACGCTCCCACATGGGGATTATTAGTTAAATTGGACAAAAGTCGGGACAAACATGAAACTTAAAGTGGATAAGGAACTGGTTAAAGGGCGAGAAACTACAACAGTTCTTATGAAACGTGAACTGTCAGGCTGAGGGAGGTTATAGTGGAGCTCCTCAGGGACTGGTTTGGGACTCAATCTTATTAATTCTTTCCTTACGACTTGGCACAAAACGTTGAAGGGTGCTAATAAAGTTGTGATTGAACAGAAGCTGGGAGGTATTCGCCAATCAGAGAAGGACTGGATAATCCTACAGGAAGATCCTGGAGAATCTGTAAACATGGAGTAATAGCAATGGATGAAATTTAATAGTGAAAAGTGTAAGGGATTCAACCAACAAAAATTCTTGTACAAGCTGGGGACTCATCAGTTGGAGGTAAAGAGAGGAGAAGGACTTATCGGCTTTGATTGATCACAGATGACTATGAGTTGCCATGCGATATGCTGTGGAAAAAGCTAATCAAGTCTTGGGATGCATCAGGTGAAGATTTCCTCCATAGTGAATAAAAGAGCTTTAGTACCGTATACACAGGCACGGTGACACCTCATCTGGAACTACTGTGTGCAGTTCTGGTCTCCCAATGTTTAAGAAGGATGAATGTCAAACTGGAACAGTAAGAGAAGGGCTACTAGGACTGTCAAGGAATGGAACCTGTCTATGAAAAGGAGACCCAAAGAGCCGTTGGCTTGTTTAAGCAGCCTAACCCCACAGAAGGCTGAGGGGAGATCTGAATTGCTCTTGTATAAATTATCCGAGGGATAATACCAGGGAGGGAGAGAATTATTCTAAGTTCAGTACGACACGGGACACAAGAACAAATGGATATAAACTGGGCCAATTGCAGGAAGTATAGACTTGAAATTAGATGAAGGTTTCTAACCATCAGAGGAGTGAAGTTCTGGAACAGCCGTCCAAGGGGAGAAGTGGGGGCAAAAAACATATCTGGCTTCAAGACTAAGCTTGATAAGTTTATGGAGGGGATGGTATGATGGGATAGCCTAATTCTGGCAATTTTTGATCTTTGACTATTAGTGGTAAATATGCCCAATGGCCTGTGATGGGATGTTAGATGGGGTGGGATCTGAGTTACTACAGAGAATTCTTTCCTGGGCGTCTGGCTGGTGAGCCTTGCCCACCTGCTCAGGGTTTAGCTGATCGCCATATTTGGGGTCGGGAAGTAATTTTCCTCCAGGACAGATTGGCAGAGGCTCTGGTAGTTTTTCGCCTTCCTCTGCTGGGTGGGACATGGGTCACTTGCTGGAGGATTCTCTGCACCTTGAGGTCTTTAAACCATGATTTGAGGACTTCAATAGCTCAGATGTAGGTTAGGAGTTTATTATAGGAGTGGGTGGGAGAGATTCTGTGGCCTGTGTTGAGCAGGAGGTCAGACTAGATGATCAGAATGGTCCCTTCTGACCTTGCACTATGTGAAATGTCCTTAACAGAATCTCACCTAATTTTGGGTTCTAGTAGCAAAGCCAATGAGAATATCAGGTTTGTAAAGTTTATGAAATTTCAATACTGCACTAGATTTGGAAATGAGGTCTGTGATGTGTCCCCATCCCACAGGGTGCCACCTGAAACTGAGATACAGCTGAGCCCTGTATCTCACCAATCTGGGTTCCTTCTCGCACCCTGACATTGTGACAAGCTGCAAAGCCCTCCAAGCCTGCACTCAGACCAACACCCATAGGCAGGGGCCACATCCAGCTGTGTTCATGAATGCTCTGGCCAGCCACTCATGAACCCACAATAGAGACGCTACAGTCAAAATACTCCCATCTCCCCAGCCTAAGACATCAGAGCTGTACCATCCTGCCCTGGTCAAAACCCGACCAGTATGAATTTATTTCCCAGTCCACCAATTCTACAAAGGAAAGTGGATGACCAACTCTTGCTTATAAGCTGAGATTTATCCCCTTTGTACTTCAAACAACAGTGTTTTAGGGAAAATATAAAACAGATTCAACTACAGAAAAAGATAGCTTTTAAGTGATTAACAGATCAAAATGGATTACCATAAGGAATAAAACAAAACCACAATCTAAGGCTAGTTAGTATTTGAATTAATCAGTGTCTCACCCAGTTAGACAGTGCAAAAGGGTTAGCTTTTGCATGCACAAACAGGCTTCCTTCATTCCTGCCTGGGACCAGCACTCTCCACCCAGTTCACTCTTTTTTCCTTCAGTCCTTTCAGGTGTGTTGCTGCAGGGAGAGTGAGGTCTAGTCATAATGTCATTTCCCCCTTTTATATCTTCTTTCAACTTGCTGGAAAACTCTTTTGCTGTGACCTGGGTCAAACAGTTCCTATTGTGTAGTGCTATCTCTGAAAGGTTTTATTGTACCCAGTTCCTGGGGCAATCCTTATTCTTGGATGCATTTCCTCAATAAGCCATTAACATTGTTTAGCCTTTTTATTGTTGTACCTGAAAGGCTGCGTGTGGGTGTTCTCGACCTCACAACATGTTTCAGTAATACCTACAGTAACACAAAACTTCATAACTTCACATACGATGACAACACGTACAATCCAATGAGATATTAATGTCTAGCAGATCAAGACTTTTAGAATGATACCTCACAAGGCATACTTTGTACACAACATATCCTAATTATATGACAGTGGGGATTATGGAGGTGCCAGAGTGTCACAAGATCCCCTTCTGGTTTTGAATCCATTCTGAAATCAAAACCATAGATGCATATTTGGATCCAGGGAATCAAGTATAGACTCCTTGAAATCTGAAGGAGCTTGGATTCAAGAAAACTACTTGCTTGTGTGAAATTAGAAATGGGTCTCCATCACATTAGATATTAATATCCATGGTATTATGAGGGAAAGGTTGGAACTTTGCGATCTGTCACCTGACAGATCATAATGGTAACATGTGGATAAGGGAAATAAATTGTCAGGAAGGAAGGACACGGTAAGTCATAACAATGGTTTCAGTCTTGTTTTGAAGAGCTTGGTCTAGTGTTTGTGGGGCACCGTGTGAAATGAAACGTGGAGCGCCTCCTGCAAGTCACATATGCCACTTATTTGTGAGGAGGCAGCATTTGCTGTCTTGGCAAGGGATTGACATGCGTGTCATTAGTGAGCTGGGGAGAGACAAGGTCAGCAAATGGTTAGAATAATAATTAGCTCTTACCCATATTGTGGAGATAGCTGTTCTTCCCCCTATGGGCATGAGAGCCACAGTGAGTTGGCTTCAGCTGATGCTTTTCCATTTGAGACCACTTAGGCATGGCTGCTTTACGGGGAAAGTATCAGAGCTTCAAGCAAACAACTTGACAGTGGAAAATGCTTGGGGTGGTCCATTAATAAAGGTGGCCTCTAACTGTTACAGGAGGGCTACAGTGAACAAGGATGTGCTAAGATGACTCAGCCAAATAAATAACATCTTTTCTAATGGGTTTTATTCTGAGCTCGCAAATCACTTTTTAGACATTGACATTATTGTCCCAGTTTTATCAGCGGGAAACTGAAGCACAGAAAGGGGCACTGAGTTGCTCATGCTCACAAAAAGCAGGTCAGTAGCAGAGCTAGGAGGGATGCTTGTATCTGTACTAGAGTTCCTGGAAAAATGCTACCTCCCATTGCTGTCAATAACTGAATCACCTAATTCCTGTCATGAGGTTAGTTTCCTAGTTCTGATGGAATCATAGGCAGAAAACATAACACTGTGATAGCCAATGGGAAAGGACCTTTCAAGACTTTAAAATCATCCTGACCTCTTTGGTTCCTAATTTTTTTTTTCAAATTTCAGCTTCTGCTCTGTTTAGATATACATATAACATGTGTATATAAAGAATGTTTTGCAATTAGATTGATTCTGGAGGGCCATGTTTTCCATTACCATTTTAAATTTTATCTACTCCTGCTGCTAAAATAGCTTTGCCAAATCATTCTCCCCTTTCAATCAAAATGAAATCTTAACAACCACAGCAATGATCTTTATATACCTCTCTCTGGGTAGGAGGTATTTATATGTATTAAAATAATTTCTCTCTTCTAGCAGACTCAGGAAATGTGTCGTGTCTTATAGAAGGAGAGTTAATAGTTGTGAACAGCCATGGGAAAAATTGATTTGGTTCCATAAGTAAATGCAGAGAGAAGCCATTATGCTGTGTTTACAAGTTCAAAAACAATGAAGTGTTTTGTTTTGTTTTTTTAGGGTGGCAAACAAGGTCACTTTGAAACAGGATCATCTCGTCTCATATTAAATGTGTTCAGTAAGAGCTAAGGGGATGTAAGTAATATAGATACATGAAAAGCGGGCAGTCTCTTCAAAGCGCTAAGGACACTGAGTATTTGAAGCTAGGATTTAGTAACAGATACCAAGCTTCCATCTAATGCTTTGGTTTTCTGGACATGGAGAAAGGCCTGACATGGCCTCATAACTAGCACTGTCAGCAGAAAGATGAGAGAGGCATCACAGTCACTTAGAAAAGGGAGGACTCAGGGCTCGTTCCTATGTGCACTGAAGTCAGTGGCAGAACTCCCACTGATTCCAATGGTGCACTAAAGGAGCATCTTTTTGTTACATGTGTATATAATGCTTAGCACAATAGCATCCTTGCTCCCAACCAGGGCTGCTAGGTTCTACCACAGTACGTATAATATATAGTAATAGGAGCAGCAACATTAATGAGCTTACATAGGGAAATTCTAGGGGGAATTTGGGTAGGTGTGACAGAAAGCACTCCTGTATTCACACCCTGCACACTATTGTAATAATCTTTGTACAAGGCTCATAAAACTCATAACCCACTGATCAATAATATGGTGAAATGTGTGTAGCAGTTTTATGACTAAAGTTATACATTTCCCCTGTATAATGTTAAAAATACATGTTCAGACTCATAGCACCAAACTGGTCAAACAGACCTGTCATGAACATAGGAGTTTATGCTTGTCTTAATTTGCATTTAATTAGAAAACAGAATCATCAAGCAGAAAGGGGGAAGGAGAGAAAAACAAAGGACATTTACACAGGTGAAAAAAAAAAACAGCAGGGAACATCCTTCCACACAGACTCTGTCACCAGGTTCTCCGCTGGAAGTGCTTTTCAAGAGTGGGACTGACACTATAAAGAGGAGGCCCCCTGCCTCTCTCTCCTTGCCCATCTCACCATTTTCACTTGTGAAGACAAAAGAGGAAGCCATTGGACTTTAGGGGAGGGATCCTGACATGAAGAGTTTGGTCAGTAATTCTGTTGGGAGCATTACTGGTAAGAAACTTCTCTTTAAATCGGATATGGTTTTGTTAAATTAGGCACTAGAAAACTTTTCATCTTTATTTTTCTTGTAGCCATTTTTGACTCTTATGCCTCATTGCTTATACTCACTTAAAATCTCTTTATAGTTAATAAACTTGTTTTATCTAATCCAGTGTGTTTAACTTAAAGTCTCTGAGTATCTCTGTTTAAGGGAACAAATAATATTTATTATTCCCTTAAAGGAGTAGTGGATTTAATACATTTGAACTATGCAGGAGAGGGCTGGGCAGTACAAGACAAACATTTCTGGGAGAAAAATCTGGGACTGTATTGGAGTCACCCTGCCGTATAACCAGCGCTGGTGAGTCTCAAATGTAAGCCAAGTGTGGCGGCAGGCTGCAGTTACACACAGACACTCAGAGTGTGGCTTGCATGCTGGAAGGCTGTTTGTGAACACCCTAGGTGGGAACTACTTCAGCAAGGCATTGTGAGACACTCAAGCTTACAGGGCATGGGTGACACAGTGCCTCATTGGTCTGGATTGCCCTCCAGTCTGGCACAATAGACAGAGACAAAATTTTCAGAAGGTCTTCTTCTGAAAACTGTGCTCCAGGATTAAAGCTTCCATGTTAAAGAAGTGATGGTTTTGATGTCTTAAATGGGATTTAGGTCATGCATGGTTCTTTTGACAAATTTCATGCATTGGGAGCAAATATATCTTGGTAAATCAAAACAAAAATATAATAAAGAAGACACTGAATACATCCGAGAGACTTCATTCTGTATAGCTATAGCACCGAAAGGAATAAAAATCCACCTGATATTTCCATTCATTTTGTTGCAATGAAAGTTGGACCAAAAGCCTAACAGACAAAAAGGGAAGCATATTCATAAAACATCACATTTTTCATGGGACGCTGTTAGGCCTGGCCAACCTGAATCTGGAGAATGAGGTCAAACAATGTAATCGTTTTAGTTCACCAAGACCTCTGTGCAAAGTGTATGATAAGGAATTATTTTAGTTATTGTGGCTTTGTCGTTTGTAGGACATAACAGCCAATCTGCTTCTGGAAAGCAACCAGATATCCAGATACATTGTAAACCACTTAGAGATGGCATCATAAAACATTTTAGTTCAGCTTGGGTTGTTGATTGCTTCTAATGAGTGTATTTTTCCCCTCAAGCAGGTTTGCATGAAGTTCTATGAACAGGTTTTTTTTAATCTTCTGGTGAAGCCACATGCAGCTACATCCTTAAAAGACATAAACAATGTTAATGATTCAGCACATCAAATAAGAAACCTAACCAGAGGGGGAAAAATGCACATCAGATAGACAAGTGGGTGCCCAGCCTTTATTTTATTTTTTCTTTTAGAGAAGGGTAATGCTTTCTGCTCTTTAAAGGGAAGGATTCACATGACATTTCAGGGTCAATTTTCAAAACAGTATGTAAAATTCACAATGCCCCAATGGATCTTGTACACACAGCTTGCATGCTGTTGCAAAAAGGTATGCCTTCAAAACCAGTGTTCTTGGATTTGCATCGAACAAGAGTGAATCCAATGACAACGGATAGAATCTAACTTCCATTGAAAAGTTAGTGGAGCTTCAGCAAGTTGTTTGCTTCATCACTCAGAGAGAACAATCATTTAAAGACCATCAGTTCTCTAACTAAATTATAGAATGGATATAATCACTTATGGTTAAGGAACGTAAGCCAGTTACTGCTGTGCTAACTACTGTGTGAGTTTAGGAAGGGCCTTCCTCTGTAATCATAAGAATATGTAATTATTCATTAAGAGCCTTGTACATCTCTTTTATCATGTGCAAGCCATTGTTGGGGATAGGATACCAGACAACCATTGGTCTGATCCAGTATGGCTATTTTCTCTGCTCACCTTGCAGGTTTTGTTTGCTCCACATGCAGCAGAAACCATGAAACTGGCAGAATAGATCAAATGATAAAGTAGCAAAATGAATTCCAGAGAGACTGTGAAAAATGGAGCAGGAGGGGCAGTGAAATTCTCTCTCCCTCTCCTCACCACCCCAGTATCTTCTAAATATGTAGGGCACCCACTGGTGCCAATCTGATTTTTCAGAAATCATTCTTCTTCCCTAGTACAGTGTCCAGGCCCAACGTATTGTGTGGCTAATTGGTGATGTTGAAAAGAATCAGAGACAGATGTGGGTTGAGTGGACGGAGACCAGGAGAATAAATCAGGCCCTATAATACCATGTTTTAGCAACAATGGGGAAAGTTATTTTATAGATTCATAGATTCTAGGGCTGGAAGGGACCTCGAAAGGTCATCGAGTCCAGTCCCCTGCCCTCATGGCAGGACCAAATACTGTCTAGACCATCCCTGATAGACATTTATCTAACCTACTCTTAAATATCTCCAGAGATGGAGATTCCACAACCTCCCTAGGCAATTTATTCCAGTGTTTAACTACCCTGACAGTTAGGAACTTTTTCCTAATGTCCAACCTAAATCTCCCTTGCTGCAGTTTAAGCCCATTGCTTCTTGTTCTATCATTAGAGGCTAAGGTGAACAAGTTTTCTCCCTCCTCCTGATGACACCCTTTTAGATACCTGAAAACTGCTATCATGTCCCCTCTCAGTCTTCTCTTTTCCAAACTAAACAAACCCAATTCTTTCAGCCTTCCTTCATAGGTCATGTTCTCAAGACCTTTAATCATTCTTGTTGCTCTTCTCTGGACCCTCTCCAATTTCTCCACATCTTTCTTGAAATGCGGTGCCCAGAACTGGACACAATACTCCAGTTGAGGCCTAACCAGCGCAGAGTAGAGCGGAAGAATGACTTCTCGTGTCTTGTTTACAACACACCTGTTAATGCATCCCAGAATCACGTTTGCTTTTTTTGCAACAGTATCACACTGTTGACTCATATTTAGCTTGTGGTCCACTATGACCCCTAGATCTCTTTCTGCCATACTCCTTCCTAGACAGTCTCTTCCCATTCTGTATGTGTGAAACTGATTGTTCCTTCCTAAGTGGAGCACTTTGCATTTGTCTTTATTGAACTTCATCCGGTTTACCTCAGACCATTTCTCCAATTTGTCCAGATCATTTTGAATTTTGACGTTGTCCTCCAAAGCAGTTGCAATCCCTCCCAGTTTGGTATCGTCCGCAAACTTAATAAGCGTACTTTCTATGCCAACATCTAAGTCGTTGATGAAGATATTGAACAGAGCTGGTCCCAAAACAGACCCCTGTGGAACCCCACTTGTTATACCTTTCCAGCAGGATTGGGAACTATTAATAACCACTCTCTGAGTACGGTTATCCAGCCAGTTATGCACCCACCTTATAGTAGCCCCATCTAAATTGTATTTGCCTAGTTTTACCTAATTCCAAAGCCACTGAAACATTGTTGGGGTTTCCAAGCTTGAATCACCTCTGAACATTGAATATAAACTTCTACTTTCACATGAGTATGATAGAGGGAGCATGTACCTAATAGAAAATCTCATAGAATTGAATAGGGGTAAAACCAACTGGGCTCTGTAAGAAATTACAATAGAAAACCTACAGAATCGAATAGCAATTCAATTAGTTTCTCTATATTGTTCAAACCAACTATAAAATTTGATAGCAGGGATATAAATCTCTATTTAATTTTCAGAAATGTTTAAAAACAAACTATGGAGAGGATATAATTTTAATTGAAATCTGTAAGACTGTTCCAGAGGGAGAGAGGGGCCAGAGAGAAGTCACAATTAAAAATGGAACAGAGATCAGACAAAGTGAACAATCAATACAGAGACACTGGGAAAAGGAGGCAGGAGAGCAAGAAAGATTCTAATTAAAATAAATCTAGCATATCAAGTCACTCACTCATGCCAGCCTGGACATTATGGGCAGTTCTTTTTTCCCTTTATATATAGCATAGACTTCCTTTCTAGCTAGGAGCTGGTGTCAATGAACCTCTGCAGAAACTACAACTCATATCCATGCGAACTATGAGTGCTCTACACCTCTGAAAATCAGACTGCTTATTTAAGTGCCTAACTTTAGGCACCCAAGTTTGAAAACATTGGTCTAGATGGAAAAAAATGTACACACAAATGCATTTATTGGAGTTCAGAACTCCAATAAAGATGTGCATTAAGAAAGGAAAGTCACTGAATTTTTCTATTTGCATGGATTCATATTTCTTAGAAGCAAAGCTTCAGAATGGTTCATTTTTATGGACTTAGATTTGTAAGGGAGCTTCATGCAAATGAAGAACTTACAATTATCAGAAGCCTGCCATATAGAGATACAGAAAAAAAAATGCAAGTGTCCTTAGCATAAATTGATTGTTTCACTACCACTGAATCAGACTTTGTCCATATTAAAGAAGATTTGGTATACTGGAAAATAAAGTAATTTAGGATTAAGTATTGCCTTTAATTTCAGATATTTTTATTCTTTGTACTGTGTTTCCTTATCTATAATATTAGCAATTTAAAAAATGGTTTTGTTGTTTCTGTGAAGTATTTTTTCCTCAAATAGTGCTTTGTATTTAGCCATCTCCTCTGGTAATTAATAGTGACCTAATTAGAAAGATTTATTTTCTGCACATGAGAGGTATGTTGGGCTTTGCTCTCTGTTTCATAATCTGTTCCCTGAAGGTTGTTACAGTCTGCTCTCAGGCCTGGTCTACTGTTAAAGGTTTTGCCAGCAGAGCTAAGTCAATTAGGAGTTGAGGGGGGAAACACACCCCTAACAGAGGTAATTTTCACAGTACAGCTTATTTCCCTTAGGAAACTTGTTTAGGCTATACTGGCAAAGAGCACTCTCCCTAGTTTAAACTGCGTCTCCACGAGGAGGGTTTGTTGGTATGGCTATATCAGGATACACACTGGCAAACCCTTTCCAATGTAGGCATGACCTCAGTGTGCAAATCCAGTAATTTATAAAGACCACTCATTAAAGCTGCCAAACCATTGAACCAGATGTGTTATGGATAAAACAGCTCCTAGGTTTCTTTGTTTTTTTTTAAAATGCATGGATAGTCACATGTGAAGCCTTTCAAATGATAAAATCAGGAAGTTATAAACTGTACTACCAACTCTAGTTGATGTTATTACCTCCTTTCCGAGCGTGGCTATGCCAGCTCTCTCCAGCACTGCCCACACAGAGGTAAGGGGTGAAAGTCCAAGCTGTGCTTTTGAGAATTACAGAAGAGAACTCACAGCCTGAAGGAGGCTTCGAGCTACCTTTGCAACCTCCTAGTCATGGCCTAGTTGTTCCAAGGACTGGAGAGGTCTCTGGCCATAACATGGCCTTGGGATCATAATATGGCCCAAACACACTTCCTATCTGCATCCCTGCCCAAACACTATGGCAGGAGTGGCCAACCTGTGGCTCCGGAGCCACATGCAACTCTTCAGAAGTTAATATGTCACTCCTTGTATAAGCATTGACTCTGGGGCTGGAGCTACAGATGCCAACTTTCCAGTGTGTTAGGGGGTGCTCACTGCTCAACCCCTGGCTTTGCCACAGGCCCTGCCCCCAGTCCACCCCTTTCTTCCCCCTCCCCTGAGCCTGCTGTGCCATTGCTCCTCCCCAATCCTCTCCCAGAGCCTCCTGCATGCCATGAAACAGCTGAGGGGGAGGGAGGGGAAGGTCCTGATCAGCAGGGCTGCTGGTGGGTGGAAGGCACTTGGAGCAGGGTGGGGGAGACTGCTGGGGGGCTGCTGACATATTACTGTGGCTCTTTGGCAATGTACATTGGTAAATTCTGGTTCCTTCTCAAGCTGAGGTTGGCCATCCCTGCACTATGGTTTACCTAGGCAACCTTATTTTCTTGTCTTGGGTTCTCATGGTGGGCTGTGTCCCTTTGTCCAAAATGACCCCTTCGGACAGCCAATTGGGCTGAGGAGGTATGTGTACCCCAGAGCTGGCTCTCCCCCAGCCCTTTCCCTCTATATCACCCTGCTTATATTCTCCTCTGCTGCACAGCAAAGGAGGCAGCAAACACACACTGGGGTGACATTTATTCCTGTGCAGAGAGCCAGCACTGGGCTTGTCTCTCTCAAGGCCTCATAAGAAGGCTTAGAAGAGGCTAACCTGGAGCCTACTGGGCTCTCTGTGCACAGAAGTGAGTTTCATCCTTCGTATGTAGGACGGTACGTTACAGTTACCTTAACTTTGTATCACCGCGTAAAGAAAAAGGTTACATCATTTCAATGCACTGTGCAAACGCAGTTACTCTCATATTCTTTTTATTAAAAATTTGAACACCACCACTGATCTCTCAAGGGAACAATAAAGCAATGTGGCTCCCAGCTCATGCCATGCAGCAGAAGTAAACAGTCTATATTCCTCTCCTAAGAGGCATCACTAAGGACAAGGAGCTTGTCACTTGGGCAAATCCTTCAATACCTGACAATTTCACCTTGTACCAAAGACCAGCACAGCATCTCTGCACCATTTATGTGACATCCCACTTAAGCTCTCAAAATACAGTTTAAATTTTGAATTAGGCATTGATTACTATTTGTATAACCATAGCACCCAGGGGTTCCAAATGAGATTAGGACCCTACTTCACTTAAATGACTAGTTTGTCTTTATTATTATTATTATTAGTAGTAGCAGCAGTAGTAATATTTATTTGTACTGCAGTAGCACCAAGGGAGCCTCAGTCATAGGCCAGGATCCCTGTCGAGATGGGTAGGGAAGAACGGTGCATATTTGAGTGTGTGTATGTGAGAAACAGACTATGAAAAGCAACAGAGTGATGTCATTTGAAGCTGGAGAGCATGAGTAGGATGGGTGTGTCCTAGGGTCCACTCACTGCTACAGGTGCCTCTTCCTGGCCAATCGAGCCTCCACCTGTCATCCTCTCTCACACTGCAGCTCCTGACGCCAGAAGCTGTAGCTTCCTCTTTGTCACTTGGCCCTCCAGTAATGTCGAGGGTATCGAAGACTTTCAGGGCAAACTGTCCCAAGCAGTCTGCTCTCCACTGCCTACTCTGGGCCACTTCTCTGGCAGCTGGTAGGGGAACTGGGGCCCACTCTCTACTCCAAGTTCCAACTCAGGGGCACTCTGATCAGCAGCCAAGGTCTGCACTCTCCTATGCCTTGTTGCTTTTCCTCAAGCCTTCTCCTACTTTTCTGGCTCTCCCCCTTCCCTGGGTTTGCCAACCACACAGCTCCCTCCTCCTAAAGAATAACTGTAGTCGACTTGCCTCTGCAGCTCCAAACACACCTTCCTTCTCCCCATCTAGCCACCTTAACTTCTTTAGGCCTTGTGTGAGGTAGACACCCCATCACCAGGTGCTTTTCTCAAAGGTGGAGAGTCCACATATCCTGCAAGCTGCAGAGCAATGCTCCATAGCGATGCCCCACGCAGCAATGTGCAGAGGATTTTAGAAATGGGGTGGCAGTGGCTGGTATCCTGAAGTCCACGGGTTTTAGTAGCAACTACAGAGCATCACAGCAGGGATGTGTGCCCTTCTGTTGGACTGGGGACAAGGATTCACTCCTGATTACTTGGACTTTGCAGATGGAACCAGGAGTGACAGAAAGTGAAAACAAAGAGCTCTCTACAGAGTTGCTTCCTTCTATGTAAATATAAATATATGTGTTCATAAAAACATGTTTGAAATGGAGAATTACCCTGAAGACAACACCAATGTCTGGGCAGGAAGTCACATAGCAAACTTCCCACATGTTATAGAAATCCAGCTTGTAATGAAAGGCACGTGTATATTACTGTGCAGGTCCCAAAGCAACACAGTGGTAAGTGAGTTTCATTCAGCAGAAAAAAATTCAGACTCAGCACAAGGACTAAAGAATTGTGTAATTCTGGGAATGGTGGAACATGTGATCGGTATTAATGAAAGTGACTCAGATACTGATTTTAAAATGGATGAAGGCTCACATATGCTAGATAAGTATCTGCCAGTAAGAGGGGGAAATGAGCAAAGATTAAGTAAAAGGCAGATGAAGATGAAATACTAGGTTTTCCATAGCAAGTTTGAAGAACAGAGTGGTTTATATGGAATGGAAAAAGTGCTTATTCGCAGCAGACTACAGTAATTACAGTTACCATGAAACAGAATAACTCCAAGACAGCAAAAATTGTACTCTGTTGGACACAATACATGGCATAATCATGGAGAAAAAGCAAAAGGAGATACACATCACACAAGAGGACTCTATTTTATAATTTCATTCATTCTGAGAACTTGTATTGACATATGGATTTCAAACACAATGGTCTACATTTTCAAAGTGACTATGGATTCTAGGTTCCTCATTTTCAGATGTGCTGTTTGAGACACCTTGAGAGGGCCTGATTTTCAGAGGAGGCACCTCTTAAGGTGTCTCAAGTTGGGGACTTAAAAATCATGCATCACTTTTAAAAATTTACGCCACACACATTGCCATTTACCAAGAAATCTACAGACAGACAGTTTGGCTGAAAAGACAAGCACATATCATTAAAACACTACTGAAGACAGAAAATAAAAAAGATATGATAGTATCACAGAATAATGAAACACTCATCAAAAAATATCTCATAACTACAATACTGATGAGCAGGAACATAAAAACCAAGGTCAACCCAATAGGTGCCAGTCATGACAGAGAAATATCAGACCCCACTAAGAGTGAGTGATAAAATCAAGCAGACATAACTCACAGCTGCAAAACAACATCTCTGTTGAAGTACTTGCTCTGTTAACTATAGAGCAGAAGGCTTTGTTCTTGTACAAAGCTCAAGTGGCAAATGGAATCCCTATATTCTGAAATTCACAACAAATACATCTCAAATGAAACAGCTAGGAGGAAAATGCTCACATGCAATAGGTAACACGTGATTAGAAAAAAGACAATTCATTTAAAAAGAATAGATGACAACAGGGACTATACTCAAGGCCTGGTGTAACCCACAGCAAGGTCGACATAAAGTTTGTGGCAAGGTCTCTGGATTCTGCAACACTCAGTGCCAGTGAAACACTTCAGTATATTTGGGCACCTGTGAAGCTAACCTGGCAAAGTGAATTGGCAAAACAGCAACAAAGTGTGGTATAATGGATAGCACACTGGACTGGGTATCAGAAACGATGGATGTGAATCACACTTTTGCCGGAACTCTAATGTATGACCTTGGATATGACACTTCATTTCTGTTTTCCCCTCCCACCCTTTCTTTGTCTTGGCTCTTTAGGTTGTACACTCTTCAGGGCATTGACAATCTCTCAATGTGTGCTTGTGCAGTACCTAACACAATGGGACTCTGATCTTGCAGTGAAGTCCTGTAATGTTAATAATAGTGTCGAGAAATGTTGCTTATGCCCATTAAACACTCCATTCTTGTGTAAACTAAAAAAAAAATTGCTGTGGTGGTCTCTGTCTCTCACCCTCCTCTGACCCCCAGAAAGTCATCAACATTGGAATATGCAGTTTGTGAAGGAGAGGGTGTCATTAGAGAATACACACAGTGAACCCTCTTGAAAAACAGCCCAGTGGTAGCTTGGAGTAAACATCTGTGCAATGTGCTTCACGGCACTGATAGTACAATGAGGGAAATATAAAACAAATGGAGACGCCGGAGGAATGGAATGATAGAAGCAAGCTCGGGGGAGCTCTTGATGGGCACAGCTTATTAAAATCACATTTCCCTGGCTATAATTTTCTTTGCAATCCATCTGAAAGACAGTAAGCCAGAATTCTTGCTTTGTCAGCAAGCAGGCCTCTTCATATGCACCATGACGGGAACAAAACCAAAACAAGAATTATTTGTGTGTGTCCACAAAAATAGTGCTTAAAGGAGAAACAGATGATAAAATGTATTTGGACTTTCAAAAGACCTTTGACAAAGTCCTTTAAAACAGGTCATTAAGGGAAACAAAATAGTCCTGGGGTGAAAGCTGAACTGCTAGCATGGATTAGAAACTATGAGACTAATGGTAAAATCCTGGCCCCATGGAAATGATGGGAGTTTTGACATTGATGTCTATGGGGAAAGGATTTCACCCAGAAAACCAGATCAGGGATACATGATGTTTCAACATGGCAAAAGTGTCACAACAGGGTGCCCCATGGATCTTTATTAAGACCAGTTTTGTTTAGTATATTTATTAATTATCTGGAAAGGAGGTGAACTCGGGTGGCAAATTTGACAGATTACACAATACTAATTAATTTGGACTAGGGCAGAGAATTCTTTGAGGAACTCTAGAGACACCTAACAAAACTAGGTGGATGGACATCACGATGGTAGAAGAAATTTAGTGTTAAATGCCAAGTAATACATATTGTGAGGAATGATATGAACCACTAATACATATCACTTGATTCTAAATTTACTAGAATTATTCAGAAAAAAAAATGACTTTCATTCCATGAAAACATCTGCTCTATCCATGCATGTTGTTGCAAATAAAACAAATCTCTGTTTGCTTTTGAACCAGTGTTCATGAATACTTCCTTTGCAATATTTGTCCCAGTCTCAAGCCCTAGTCCATTAAAGAAAAAACATTAAGTGGGCATTAAGATTGCAAAGTCAAGAAGCACTAAGAAGTTAGGAAAGGCCAAAGTTAGGTTTGCTCATGGCCCGAACTGGATTATGCTCATGACACATGGAATGATTGGCAAATTTTGCTGCCAGCCTCTACTGCACCTCCACTAAATTTGGGTAAATAGTCATTTTCAGAGATTTACAATTTAGCCATATATGGGTGGATTTTCACAGGGATGGCAAAAGACACATTCCTAACACCAGTGTGCCCCCCTTGCCAACTTCCAAGTCTGTGTTCCAATGCATGGAAGTGCTAGAGATTCTCAATCAAACAGCTGTAAGAATTTAACATTGGCAAACAACCAACTTTCCCATAATTTTGTTCTCAGAAATGGCTGAACAATTTTACTGAAACTCTATGAAAAAACAAATTCCTAAGTCAGACACTCCATAGGAGAAAAAAGCGATTGAAACAAGGGTTTAATAATGGAACGTTTAAGCACCTTTAACTGTAGGCAGAGCTGTCAGCTCCATGTGGCTCAAGGCTAATGAAGTTTCCTTCTTTTCTCAATAGCAGGGTAGCTGTACTTTCAGAGCAGGAGAATCCAAATATCATTCTGAAGTGCCTAGGCCATAATGTGCATCACAGTAACAACCATGACATTCCTAAATTGTTGCAGACTTGTACTACACAAGTGTGCTTATTTAATTTGAATGTTACTCCAGATATTGGTACTTGTTTTTCAATTATCATTATTCACAGAGATATATCTGAATGTGTGATATATGGAATGTTTGTGTTTGCCTATATTTGAACTGATTGCACATTCATTGCAAGTAAACACAGGTGCACCTAGTTGAAATATCACCCATTCAAGCAAATGCAGGTGTGTTTATCTGAATGTGCAAACTTACCAAATCTCTGAAAGCAGCCATTCTGAAAGCACTTCAAACATAGTTTCAAACAGGGGCACCTTAAAGAAAGGCACTTAAATCCATATGCAGACATCTAAATAAGTGACCTAAGCTGTATAAGTTCTGAAGAATCACAAGTCCCTCTCAACTCAACGGGCATCATGCTGTGTACTGAGGGGACTGCCTGTGTGGAATGAATTCCATGGCTTTGCAACTAAAGGTATAAAGCACCATTCACACTGAACCTAAATTGATTTAAACGAAACCATGTATGGTTTGTCTACACTAGGCTTTTCTCAAAGTTTCCTACTCTTACTCTTGTAGCACCACAGCTTGTAGCAATGGTGGGACTGTCAGTGTAGACTAGTCAGTGCTACCTGCTGGTATCTTTTTAATCATTGTTTTGCCTAGACCTCCCTTTGGTAGGGTTAGGGGACACAAGGGTTAACATATTGGCATCTGATTAGGGCTCCCACCATTGCCAATCTATACTGGTGCTCTCACTATTGTTTCCATGGTGCAACTTTGCTGGACCAGTAGTAGCAGCAGTGGGTTATTTTCAGAAAAAAAAAGTCCCAGGTGTAGTAATCTTATCTGAAACATAATCAAGCTCTTAAGGCTCTCTAACACCACTGAAACAGGTTCTTTTAGAATAATGGTAAAGTAACTCGGAAAAGTTGTAGTGAGGGCGTCAGCTGTGTTAACTATTACTTAGGCAGGGTTACTTTCCTTACTTTGGTTTAAAAACTGTAGCTTGGATAAGTTCTCAGTGGCTCAGTTAACCCTAACTGAGAAGGCAACAATGAAATTGTTACAGAAAGCAGTGAGTCATTCGAGTTTCACCTGCAAATTGATTCCAATAGCTAGCATATTTGTAGGACATAAAATAGCCTTGATCTACAGGGATATACAAAAAGATCCATTATTTATTATGATAATCAGGCAGCTAAGAAAAGACCTTGACATATGGGTAATGTTTTTAGAGAATTTCATTGGTGCAATTATGTGACAGATGCAATTATTGTCTAACAAGGTACTAAATTTGTTTACAGACCCAACAGGGGAAAAGATTTTGGAGCTTATTTTCAAGGCTAATGGCTAATATTTCGGCTGAATGTTGGGTACTTGAGAGGTGCCACAAAAATATTATATTTCTGGAACTCGTTCATAGGTGTAGATCTGGTTTGTGGAGAAAAACAGAGAAACTAAAGAATTATAGAGATTTGATTTTTAATGGCCAACAATTTGGGAGTAGTTCAGGCAATTAATAGGCAGTCTGTTGATTCAAGAACATATGAAAAATTGCTATACACAATATGCTCATTTGGGATTCTGAAAAGTAAGTCCCATTTTTATCTAATTTGGACATTTATATGGTGAAGCAATAAACACAATGCTGGCATCAGTAGCCTCCTGACTGAGAAGTTTCATTGAATGAAATTTCCACATCAGTTTTAATGCTTCCATTGAATAGCACAGAGAACATGAAACAACTCAGCCCTGAATACTAACTACTGCAGCAGATGAGACGTACACAGTGAGGCTGTTAATGAAAAAGAAATGTTTAGTCTGATGAGAACTCCACTTCTTTACAAAAACTGATTATGCTGTAAAAATTAAAGGGAAAAAAAGCACAACCACATTCCCGGTACTCACAAAAAAGCCTACACTGAGCAAAGGAATACATATGCCCACTAACCTCTTCATTTCGATGTGTGATATTTTTTAACATCTGACAATTACAAAAGACTCACCCAACCGTGGAAGTTGAATGGATTTTCCTGCATAAGCATCAAGAGATTGTTATTTTCCAACTAGTGTTTCATTTCTGGTTTACATCACTATTTCTTCTAACAGTTTGAATGCAAGTTTCCATTTTACAGGTATTAATGTACCATTTAATTTGTTTCTCCATCTAAATTATTTTTCCAGGTCAACATTTAAAAGGCAGGAAACATCTCTCCTTATTTACTATACCATTTCATAGTGGCCTAATTTCTGTCCATTCTAGAAGACAGGGTTTTAAATGTCACAAATACAAAATAAAGCATTTTAGGGAACTAGGAAAAGTTTAAGGTTTATGGAATATATATTTTTATATTTCCCAGTGGAAGAATATATGCTAGTTGGATATGGTAGGGTGTATGGGTTTTTGTAACATAGGTTGGAAAATGTTGCGATCTGACTGCACTGTCTGGAGATCTAAGACATTCCATATATAGGTGTAAATGTAGCAGGTGGCTACCCACATGTTTAAAGTGAAGATGGGCCAAGGAAGCAGCATTCAAATCTGGATTAGCTTTAAGCTATGATTTAGGTTCAAGGCTGAAGAAGAGCTACTAATTAGATTTGGAAGGTACCTCAATACCGCAGTGGTGGAGAAGTACTTAAGACAGACAGGATATGACCATACCAAAACCTTGCAGGATGCTTCCATTACATTATGGCCATATGCAAACCAGAAATAGAAAGTACGTTCCTTTTGGGTTCAGATCCAATGCCGAACAAATAGAATAAGGAGGGGAAGATGGAATTCTTACTCATGAGCTCTCAGCTATTTTCATCATCTTGGCATACAAGGACCCTATCCAACTGCCATTAAAGTCAATGGAATGACTCCCATTGACTTCAGCGGGAGCCGGATAACTTCCTAAAACAAAGATTCTGGGTGTTAAAAACAGGCCCCTGGTGTTACCTTGATCTAAGTTAGCATGTGCTTGCATGGGGATGGGGGCGAATGGAACATTTTGCAAACATTCCAGCTTATATTTAGGAGGGGAAAAAAAAGATCTGTTAAACACAATCAGGAGCTAAAGGTACTCGTACTCACTGGCCACTTGTATTCTAGTCTGCACAAAACAAACACACAATGTGCTTGTCTGAAAGTACTCAAACCCTCATTAATGGATTTATAAAGCAGCAGGAGAGGCAACAAAAGGATGTTGGTGTTTCACTGTAATTTATTTCAAGTGTGCCTAGAGGGTACGCAATAGGTACCTTATATAATATCTAGTAAATAAATAACTAGCTGACAAGAAAGGGCTGCAACTACCACGCTCTGCTGTTAGGAATGGATATCCTTCCCCTACTACCTTTCCTGTTTCTTACGGGACTGGATAAGAAGGTGATGTGATCAATGATAATTAATTAAAAGGAATTAATGACAGGGATGGCACTGTACATATTTTATTGATGCTCTCTTGAGAACATAGCAAACATTTGCACAGTTCCTGCAGTTACTTGATAGTGGACTCAGAGTGATGTCTTAAAGTGACCAGACCACCTTTGGAGAAACAGGTGCGAAGACAAGTGAGGAATGAATAGTGTATGTTTAAATGTGTACACGAGATCAGTAGCTGCCCAGAACCATTAACTGTAATGGAGCTGGAACAGACACTGGCTAGCATCAAGTGTGGAACAGCTGTGGGCTATGACAACGTATCTCCAGAATTCCTGAAAAACCTTGACCCCTGTGCTTGGCTTTGGCTTGTGAAATTCTTCGTGACTGAAGATATGGTGAACAGCAAAAGTCATTGGCCTCCTAAAGCCTGGAAAGGACCCAAGTCAAGCATCAAGCTATCGTCCTGTATCATTATCGTTGCTGTGCTTCAAGGCACGGGAGCGCTTGGTCCAACAGCGCATATTACCCGACATGGAGAGAATTTTGAGCCCTGGCCAAGCCGGCTTTCAACGAGGCTGTAGCACATAAGACCAAGTACTCAAGCTGACCACATTTGTTGAAAATGGCTTCCAGAGAAACTTGAAGACAGGAGATGTTTTCCTCAAGCTAACAGCAGCATACGATATGGTATGGCACACTGGCCTGCTTGTGAAGGTATCATGGGTCCTGCTACCTTGGGTCATAGATGTTGAACTGTTTCTCAGTCATAGGCAGTTCAGAGTCCATATGGGGGAGAAGACGAGTGCTTGGAGATGACAGAACAACGGGTTACCCCAGAGCTCTGTGCTTTCGCCAACCCTGTTCAACATCAATGACCTGCCAACAATGGAGTCACAAAAGTTCATTTATACAGACGACGACATCTGTTGCAGTACCCAGGCCCAGCCGTTCCACAAGCTTGATGCCACTTTAAACCGGGAGATGACAAAGTTAGCTGATTACTGTCAGACTTGGCGGCTCCAGACAAGCTTCATAAAAATAGTCTCCAGTTTGTTCCATCTTCACTACACCAGTGTAACCCAAGAACTGAATGTTTATCTGAATCATCAGAAGGTGAATCATGAAGTAGAACCGGTCTATCTAGGTGTGACCTTAGACTCACCTGAAGAAGACAGCAGCTAAAGTTAAGACATGCAACAATCTTCTTAGCAAACTGGCAGGTTCATCATGGGGTGCTCGTACTCCAGCTATGCAGACATCAGCTCTTGCCACCTCATATCTGGTGGCAGAGTACTGCGCACCAGTATGGAACCTATCGTCACACACCAAACTGGTGGACACACAGATACATGCCACCATGCATATCATCTCCAGCACCCTGCGTCTTACTCCACTCCCATGGCTTCCAGTTCTGAGCAATATTGTTCCTCTTCATATCAGATGAGAGCTTGCCACTGGCAAGTTACTGGAGAAAGTACGTGCCAACTCAAGCCTGCCACTGCACAATGAGCTTTTTAAATCACCAGCTGCACATTTGCCATCACATCGCCCATTATAGCCCATCTGCCATGCCAGGATGTTAGGGTGGAAACATTCTACTGAGAGGAATGGGTATCTGTTCCTTATCGCCAACCTCACAATCTGCCCGCCTGGGTTTGACCTACCCTGTCGCCAGAGATCCTGTTGAACAGGTTCTGGACCAGGCAAGGTCTCTGTGCAGCCAGCCAATATCGCTGGGGCCTGCATGACAGCCCTTTGTGCAGCTCTGGCACAACACAGAGGATGATGAACATTGTTGATGAATGCCTGCTGACTAGGTTCAGCGGTGGCCTAGAACAACTACATCATGCTACTGAAGATGCCATCGCTTGGCTAGATGACTATGCACACACTAAATAAATAATGATGTCTCCAACTAGGAGTTTTAAGGTTGCAAATGGTTCCACTATTTATGTTAAAGAGTGTTAAAATACACTAGACAAACAAGTAAGACCTGGCTAATGTTTAAGAATGGAAAAATTGCAAGATTCCACCCCAAGATGGGTATCAGCAAGAGGCCTATCACCTGAGCTGCTGTTCTCAGAGAAATCAGAAAAAGGACAGAAATTTTGCTAACCCTGCACCCATGACTCTCATGTAGCAGAGGGATCTCCTCTTACCTATCTGTCCCATCTCATTGTTTCCTATTGAAAAGACCTTAGACCAAAATTCATAGATTCATAGATTCACAGACTCTAGGACTGGAAGGGACCTCAAGAGGTCATCGAGTCCAGTCCCCTGCCCTCATGGCAGGACCAAATACTGTCTAGACCATCCCTGATAGACATTTATCTAACCTATTCTTAAATATCTTCAGAGATGGAGATTCCACAACCTCCCTAGGCAATTTATTCCAGTGTTTAACTACCCTGACAGTTAGGAACTTTTTCCTAATGTCCAACCTAAATCTCCCTTGCTGCAGTTTAAGCCCATTGCTTCTTGTTCTATCATTAGAGGCTAAGGTGAACAAGTTTTCTCCCTCCTCCTGATGATACCCTTTTAGATACCTGAAAACTGCTATCATGTCCCCTCTCAGTCTTCTCTTTTCCAAACTAAATAAACCCAATTCTTTCAGCCTTCCTTCATAGGTCATGTTCTCAAGACCTTTAATCATTCTTGTTGCTCTTCTCTGGACCCTCTCCAATTTCTCCACATCTTTCTTGAAATGCGGTGCCCAGAACTGGACACAATACTCCAGTTGAGGCCTAACCAGCGCAGAGTAGAGCGGAAGAATGACTTCTCGTGTCTTGTTTACAACACACCTGTTAATGCATCCCAGAATCACGTTTGCTTTTTTTGCAACAGTATCACACTGTTGACTCATATTTAGCTTGTGGTCCACTATGACCCCTAGATCTCTTTCTGCCATACTCCTTCCTAGACAGTCTCTTCCCATTCTGTATGTGTGAAACTGATTGTTCCTTCCTAAGTGGAGCACTTTGCATTTGTCTTTATTGAACTTCATCCGGTTTACCTCAGACCATTTCTCCAATTTGTCCAGATCATTTTGAATTTTGACCCTGTCCTCCAAAGCAGTTGCAATCCCTCCCAGTTTGGTATCGTCCGCAAACTTAATAAGCGTACTTTCTATGCCAACATCTAAGTCGTTGATGAAGATATTGAACAGAGCCGGTCCCAAAACAGACCCCTGCGGAACCCCACTTGTTATACCTTTCCAGCAGGATTGGGAGCCATTAATAACTACTCTCTGAGTACGGTTATCCAGCCAGTTATGCACCCACCTTATAGTAGCCCCATCTAAATTGTATTTGCCTAGTTTATCGATAAGGATATCATGCGAGACCGTATCAAATGCCTTACTAAAGTCTAGGTATACCACATCCACCGCTTCTCCTTTATCCACAAGACTCGTTATCCTATCAAAGAAAGCTATCAGATTGGTTTGACACGATTTGTTTTTTACAAATCCGTGCTGGCTATTCCCTATCATCTTACCATCTTCCAGAATAAACACACAAAAAAACCCACCACATCCCATAATAGGCCAACATACAGTATTAACAAATTATTATAAAAGCAGCAACATATTGATCACAATTGTTTTGTGGTGCTGGGCGTTGGAGGGGGTTTACCTGTTTTCATGTGTACTCCTTAAGGCATTTAATCACTGACCAAAGTAGAGCATATGCATCCAGAAACCAAAGTAATTTTCACTTAAAGTCATCCCACTTAACGTTCTTTTGTTGTTTCATTGCTGATCAATTAGAGAACATGCTCATTTAAAGTTGCGCAATGCTCCCTTATAACATTGTTTGGCAGCCGCCTGCTTTGTCCACTGCTTGCAGGAAGAGCATCCTGTTACAGCTAGCTGGTGGGGGCTTGTAACCAGGGTGGACTGGCAGCCCCCCATCAGCTCCCTGCTTCCCTAAGTTCCCTGTGCGGCAGCAGCCCAGCAGGCTATCAATTGCTGGCAGTTCAGCTGTCCCTCCCCCCACTGCCCTCTGCTGCTCCTGCCCTCTGCCTTGGAGTTGCTCTTGGGAACCTCCTGCTTGCTGTGCAAGGGGGTTGTGGGGCAGGAAAGCGGTGCTAATGTCAGGGTGTCCCCCTTCCCCCGCCCCCTGCTACTTTACCCCATTTCCATAGAGCTGGGGGTGGGGGGAATGACAGGGCTCAGGATGGAGTTTGCTGGCAGCAGCTGTTGTCTCAACTTGCTGATATACATAAAAAGGCAACGTACTTAGAGTGGGGTCAGTGTACTGAAAGGGACAATGCAGTCTCTCTCTCTTTCTCTCTCTCTCTCTCTCACACACACAGGGCCAGCGCAAGCATTTAGGCGACCTAGGCAGTCGCCTAGCGCACTAGGATTTGGGGGGCAGCATTTTCTTCGGCAGCGACCACGCGGCTGGATCTTCGGCTGCCCTGGTCGCCGCCAGCATTTAGGTGGAGGGAGCTGAGGCAGGGGAGTGTAGGGAGGGCCACCTGCAGCAAGAAAGGGGGGAGTGGCACTCAGGGGAACTCCCCACCCCAGCTCACCCCTGCCCCGCCTCCTCCCCGAGCACGCTGTGGCTGCTTCACTTCTCCCACCTCCCAGGCTTGCAGCGCCTAAGCTGATTGGTGCCGCAAGCCTGGGAGGCAGGAGAAGTGAAGCTGTGACGGCATGCTCGGGGTGGAGCTGGAGTATGGGTGAGCTGGGGCGGGGGGGTGCCCCAGGACAGAGGGTGGGAAGGTGCCGCAGGGGGGTGCCTCAGGACAGGGGGGGAGATGCTGCGGGGATGGGCTGGGGGGGGCTCGGGGACAGGGGAGGGCACAAGGTGGAAGTTTCGCCTAGGGCGCAAAACATCCTTGCACCGGCCCTGCTCTCACACCCACATCCACACCCACCCTGCATCATCAGCTCTAGCTGTCAAGTGGCATTTGGAGAAGGGGCTGGAAGCACAATTGGTTTGACCCACTCACATTCATCTTTGGGCCTCTCTTGGAGACTTGGCCTACACCAAGTATGACTTCCCTCTCCCAGCATGCCAGCTGTCCATCACTTTGCATTCAGAACACAAGGCTCACATCTGCTAACCCATGTCACATAATGCCATCTCACCACCCCATAGTGTATATGTGTATATAGATTAACAGCTATGACTTAGCATTGCCTTCTAGGTCTCCCAGTGCATTGCTGTCAGATCTTCTCAGTGCAAGGGCTGTGGCTTTGGGGGAGATTACAGAGGGTGAAATATTTCCTTGATAGAAACAGAACTGTAAAAAACTGAAGACAGCGATTCTTGCTCCATGCTGGCATAACATGTTCTAGGCAACCAGTTCTCTGGTTTTTGTCATTTTATCTCATTGTGCACTGATGGCGGGTGCTGTGGGTTATGACTAAACATGCATTCAATAGAATAGCATTGACAAAGTCTCCATTTAAGAGGGTTTGGATGTTTGATTGTTTGGGTGTTTGTTTTTTGTTTGTTTTTGCACTTGGTGAATTTGAGATACAGGGAGATTAACGGATGATGCCACACTTATTTGGTTTGGCTTTAAACAAGGGTTTACTTAATTCAATGAGTTCCACAGTGTTTGCTACTTACTTTAATTATAGCAGTAACAGTTCTTCCCCTCTGCAATGAAGGCTATGTCAGCATTTCCATCATAAATTCCTATTATCCAGGGTTTAGAAGTAGACCATAACAATTCATGCTAGGCTGAACATAGCACACAAAGTATCAGCCCAGATACATTTGTTTCCAAGTTTCATAGTTAGCTGTGTGGGTTTGGTGTTGGGATTTTTTAATACATAAGAGTTCATATTTAAATAAAACTTTTAACATGACATTTCTTGTGATTTGTTAGTTATACCACAATGACTCCTAGGAGCCCCCGTAATGAACCAGGACCCCATGGTGCTAGGGGCTGTAGAAACACAGAACAAAAAAGGAGACTCAGGTTGCTTTATCCTGCTCTTGTTTCTTACAGTACATTTTTCATCCCTGGGTAATGGCAAGGCTCCCACATGCCCTTTTGCTTTACACTGCTCCATCCTTATGTTTTTTATTCAAACAACCAGTCAGAAAGGGACCCTCGTGGCTCCTGCTGTCTGGGCCATTAAAAATCTGGTCAGCAGTGCACATTCATTAAGGCAGACTCCCTGCCTCCCATGATTCTGTGTGGCTCCCAGAAGCAGTGGCATGTCCTCCTTTGGCTCCTATGCATATGGGCAGCAAGGGGCTCCACACTCTGCCCCTGCCACAAGCACCAGTTTTCATTGGCCGGGAACTGCAGCCAATGGGAGCTGTGGGGGTGGCACCTGTGCATGGGGCAGCATGAAGAGCCACCTGGCTGTGTCTCCGTGTAAAAGCCGGAGGGGGGACATGCCACCACTTCCAGGAGCTGCCTGAGGTAAGTGTTGACTGGAGCCTGGACCCCGACCCCCTTCCATGCCCCAATCCCCTGTTCTAGCCCTGATCCCCCTCCCACCCTCCAAACCCCTCAATCCCAGCCTTAGCCCTCACCCCCAGCTGGAGTCCTTACTCCTGCCTGCATCCCAACTCACTGCCTCAGCCCAGAGCCACCTCCCGCACCCTGAACTCCTCATTTATGCCCCCCTCCAGAGCCTGCACCCCCAGCCAGAGCCCTCACTCCCTCCTACACCCCAACTCTCTGAGCCAGCCTGATGAAAATGAGCAAGTGAGGGTGGGGAAAGCAAGTGTTGGGGGGGGGGATAGAGTGAGCAGGGGGTGGGGCCTCAGAGAAGGGGCAGACCAGGGGCAGGGCCTCGGAGGAGGGACGGGGCAGGGGGCAGGGCAAGGGTTTTGTTAGAGTAAAAAGTTGGCAACCCAAGAAATAGATGAACCCAAGAAGCACATCAGTTCCACTCCTTGACTGGCTAGGGATGCCGTTGCTGAGTAACATAGGTTCTGAACTTCTCAGCTAAAAATGAAACTGCCAGACCATGTGTGGCGGTGATATGCAAGGTAATGGTGAAAGTTACATACCTGTAAGTGGATCTGGGTCTAAGTGAGAGTGTGGGAGTCTCAGCTGAAGTAACTCCAGGGCTGAACTGGTGGTCCTGAAATCAACAGCAGTCACCCTTTACACCCCGGGGCCAGAAGAAGTTGTTAGAAGGTGTCAGTTAAAGGAAGGATGGGGCTATTTTTTTCTTACAACTTCTCACAGTCTCGTTGTAGTTGCAATTTTCGTTACACTTCTCTCCTTCCAGCCTATTTGCATGTAAAATTAGGCTCCTTGGTCCATATTTAAGTGTTCAATAAGTAGACTGAATTCCAAAAAAGTGCTCACTACCATGAAGCTCCCACTAATGTCAATGAGAGCTGCTGCATGCTCAACATTTTGAGAGAAAAAAAAAATCAAGCCACTTTCTAAACACCCACAACATGGTCTAAGCGCCCGAACTTGAGACACCCCTTTTCTTTTTAAATCTTGGCCACTTTCTCTAAATTTGGCCTGCTGTCTGGTCAGTGCTCCAACCCATAGCATCTCTGGGACTCAGCTAAGGAGAGTGAGAAACCATTCTGAGGACTTGAATTCAGGTCTGTGCTACATTCCAAGCACAGCACTCACAAGAACACCAATATACCAACAACAGCTCCATTTTAAAAATATTGCATTGGCACTGAGCAGTGAATATATTAAATTTAACGAGTCTGTGTTTTTAGCTGTCCAATGTTAAAAGCACAGTTTGCATAATTTAAAAGACATGGTCATTTTCATGTTGTCATTTGAATGTGTATTTAAATGCTCAAATCACAAGACACTGTGGAATTTGCAAGTTTGAAAAGCAAAATTTAACTGGGACTTTTAATGTGACGTATTTGTTTTTCTCATTGACTCCAAGTTATTTCTTTCTTCTCTTTCTGTGTTCTCTTGCAGAGATTGTCTTTATTTTCAATCCTAATGTATAAATGCATTTAAATAGAAAATGTTTAACCCTTCAGTTATGATGTCTGTGGACGTTTTCCAGGTAAGAGCTAATAAGCAGAGCTGTAAAGAAAGCAACTGTGCTGGTTATAATAAATATGAGGCCTGTTTAGACAGAGCTTGTGTATTAAGATGTCTGTGCAAAACAATTCAACTGGATTTTGCCATCAAGGCCCAAGATTCAGTGTACGGCCCTTCTTTCCTCTACTCACACATGTCCTAACCTACCCTGTGTCACCTGCTTGGGCAAGGCACACAACTGAGGAGGGAGAATAGGTAACGTGTTCAAGACTGGGATGTTTGTTTGTGGAAGAAGTTGATGGGGGCAGGAGGTGACTCACCAAAGAGTTCTCAATCAGCATGAAGTAGGTCATAATCAAGGAATGGTCCTCATGGCCCTGAGCGCTGCTAGTACCATGTTATTGTAAAAACATTTCCCCTCTATATATTAAAGCTTCATAAACATTCATTTATTCGTTGGGCACTAATTTATTATACCCTTGCTGCTGAAGCTCACTGGAGAGTTTGCAGAACTCCAGCATAACTCACACTTTAGTCATTTAAAGCTCATCAATTCTCTCTGTCTTCAGCTCAAGGTCTCTAAAATGATTGTGTCACAGTCATTAGGCAAACTGCACTTGAGACTCCTTTTAGTCCCTCTCAAGTGACAAGCTTGGACAAGACTAGATGACCCTTGAGGCACCTTCTATCCCTATGATTCTACTTGGCACCCGCAAGAAAACTTCCCTTTGGGAGTCCAGGATGGGCAGCTGATTAAAGTGACTGGAGTTGTATCAAAACAAAGGTGTTGTTTATTCACCCAAAGGTACATAGCTATCAGGACAAGGGATATCACAATTAAAGGCCTATATGCTTGATTCTTACCTATACTTTATTCTTTCCTTGACAGTCTTGGGCAACCACCGCTTAACCCAGACATCCCTACTCCAGGGCTGGCAATGACAGACAGCTCCTGTTGCATCCTTTGTTTCTCCCTCTGCCACAGTCTGCTCTCCAGCTCTTGCTGTTGCCTGTTCACACCCCTTTCGTCAGGCCAGGGACTTTTAGTGATGTCGTAGCCCCTTTGATCCCAGGTTTGGGTCTAAGACAAATAACTCTCGCTACCCTAGTCAGAGCCAGGCAGGTGGCTATGCCCCAATGGTTAGTTTCCTCAAGAATCCTCTGCTGATACCTTATTTTTATCCATATTTAATTTCCTGTTTCTTCCCCACCCACTCCCCTGCAGCAGCCTGCTTTGATTTAACTCATTGCGGTCAGGCAATAGAACATCAAGCAGGTAAACTGAGGTGCACATGACATTCATAAAATAATAGTGATAACCCCTCATTCTTCACAGGTTGGCATATCACTTTCTGGTAGGACAGTACAGCATTTTCACCTCATCACAAAGATTACCTCTGCCTAATTATCCATTTAATCCCTCTATATTTTTAAAAAGCTTTAATTGCTTAGATAAATTTTATGTTTTAGAGGGACTCTAGAAGCATTTGGCATAAGCATTAATATTTTAAAGAGGAAATACACAAAATATAGCAAAATTAAAGGTTTTGCAACTAAGTGTAAATATGAATGAGAGCAGCGTAATTAATAAAAATGCATTTACTTAAAGCAAATATGCAGTAATTAGTGTGTAATGCAGCCATGAAAATTAAATGGTGCATTAAATGTTTGCTTTCCACTTCCAGTTACCATTAACTGACTCCTGTAAACTTGGAATTTTCTGCATTACACACATTTGGAGACTTGATACTTGATAGCTGTAGATTTACAAATTAAATTTCACTTGGAGATTGAAAATTCCAGTTCTGATATGTATTGATTCTATACCAGAGATGAAGTCATTAATTTGTCAGGACAGACTGTTAACAAGAGGGGGCTTCTTTGATTAACCATGGTGCATACCCCTCTTAACTCTTACTATACTAAGGATGAGTATGCCCATTGCTCCAGTGCTAGCCCATCTTTACAAAGGCCCAAATCCCTGCCCCTCCATTTGCTTTACTCATTGGCAACTCACTACACCTCCCACGGAGGCACCACATCCTTCCCCATCCCCTCTCCAGAGCACCTCTGCTACCCTCCATCATTCCACCATGGCTGTATCCTACAAGCATCTGAACTGATCTCCCCTCTAGACATTAAACCCCTCTGTACCACAAGTGACTAGTTCTGACCATAATCTCAACAGCTGAACCCTTCCTGAGGGTATGCTAATGACACTATAAAAATGATACATTCCTCCATGCACACGCTGTGGGCACAGCTCCAAAGGATGTAGGAACTTCATTTGAGCTCAAGGGTGTACAATCCAATCAAATGCACACTAGCCATTCGTTTCTGATTTATTTCAAAAGCAATCTTGATTTAAAAAAATTAAGTTTGGAAGGAGGTGCTATAGATTCTCAGAGTTGCTAGCTTATAGAAATTAACCTGTTTTCATATTAAATTTTTTTTCCCTGCAGTCTGCTAACTACAATAAAGGGAAAGAATTGCTAGGGTGCATTTTTGTATAGATCTGTCAAATACCTTGTGATTTCATCCTAGGGATCTTTTCAAGGTTTCCCCGAAAAAAGAAACTTAAAGGTTCCTAGAAACTGAAAGCCTTTATTTAACTGCATAACAGCTACAGCACTGTCTCCATGGCTCATTCAAACATTGGTGCCAGTCAATGTCAATGTGATGCATAAACCTGTGTGCTGGCAATGGTACCGAGAACACCAAGTCATTACAAAACATGCCACCTAGCTGCCATCAGAGGTTTATGGCTTTATCTTTGGAACTATTTTTTCCTAGTGAATTATTCAACTATTTTTTAAAAGCATTTGAAGACCTCCATTTAATACCTGTTATATATTTATTACTGCAATAGTCACTAATTTATATCCTGAGAGAAGATGAATGCCAGTTTGTACTAAATCAAAGAGAAACCGTAAATCCATACCTTATTGAACATACATTATAGTTAAGTTTATTTTATGCTATCATGCTATATCAAGGTCTTTTTCATGTATTGGGCAGGATCTTCAGTGCTGCAAATGTGTGGTAAATCCAGTTGATTTTAATTTGCACAGATGGAGGATTGGGCTAGTGTTCTCTGTGGTCTTTCATCTTAATTTTGGAAAGCACATAAATACCAATAGCCAGATGCTTTCCCCCCGTAACTGACCTAATTTGATAAGCAGTATTGAAAATCATATCATGTCAGTGAGAGAATACATCAGCACTGTGCATTTTAACAGTATACCTGTTGTGATTCTGATTATTGTTAGGATTACGGTACTGCCCAGAGGCATCAACTGAGATCAGGGCCCCAATGGGCTAAGTGCTGCACACACATGAAATAGACTGTTCCTGCCCTGAAGAGCTTATACTCTAAATAGAAAAGACAAAAAGTGGGAAGGGAAACAGGCATGGAGCAGCGAAGGGATTTACAGGGTTTATGCTGCAGAGTTGGTAACAGAACCCAGTCTAAGAGCCAGTCTAGTGTCCTGCCCATTGGACCATGCTGCCTTTCATTAAGACTTGTCATTTCAAATAATTGAATTCCAGGTAAAGTTACGACAGATTAATCCCTGATAATTTAATATCTAGGGGAAAGTTGGCTACCTAATTGATGAGTACAGGCATCTGAGCCAAAATTTTCAAAAATGGTGCCTAAAGCAAGGCCCCTTTATGCCTTTCATGCCCCTTTCTGAGTGGCTTGATTTTCAAAGGCGAGGAGTAGCCAAGAACAAGTCTGTGGGAGTGGCTGTGTGTTTCACATTTTTGAAAAATCAGGACACTCATGCATGTGCCTTTTTATTACTTTAGGCCCCATTTTTTGGAAAATCATGTCCGAAATGCCTAAACCTTATCGATTAGGTAGCCACGTTTCCCCTTGATGTTAAGTACATATTATAATGTGGCAGGCATCCTCATGAGCCTTCCCTACGCATTAGAGCCTGGCAGCTCTGAACAGTTTTGTTTTCTTATGGGTAACAGTGTCCAACAACAAGGGGGCTTGGTCATTACTTCCTAAACAGCATCTCTAGAGCCTGGCTTTCCTCTGTGCACATAGCCAAAACTCTCATCTAAGCCCTCATCATTTGGTGTCTTGACTAATATGGTCTTCTCCTTTCTGGCCTTGACTGTGGAACCGTACTCCCCTCCAGTCTTTTCAAAATCCTAACTGAAAGACCACCCTGCTTGGCTCATCACTCTGGACACAGGAGCCTCCCTCTGGCTTCACCTTCATCTGCACATCAAATACAAAGTTTTTTTATTACCTTTAAAGGCTCTTCTCTATTCAGCCTCTCCCTAAAATGGTGATCTAGTAAAGTTTTGTGATGTTGACCACTTTCCTTTGCTCTGCCAATATTCTCAACGTTAACCACTCAGCAAAGAGCTTCTCCTTTAAATACTTATGCTCCATCTCATGCATGGAGGAACCCTCCCCCATTCCCCAGTACAGCCATTACCTTGTTCTCTTTCAGGTACCTCCTTAGGTCTAACCTCTGCTATGGTGCCTCCAAAACCTGTCTTCTGATTAGGCAGGTGATAGGCTGTGAGTGTCTCTCTCTCCCCACTTCTTTCCCTGACTCTGGCAACTGCCCCATTCCTGCCATTTCTCATCCTACCTTTACTCCCCATTAAAAAAAAAAAATACCACCGCATGGAACTAACAGTGCTGGGCCAATACTTCACCATACTAATTTTCTTGTTCCCTAGCCTGTCAGCTTTCTGGGACAGATATTGTCTCTTATCTGTTTGTTCAGCATCAGGCATAAGTGGGCCAGTTGAGGAAGTGGCATAACATACATATTTGCTACCTGCTAAGTCCTTATATATATATATATATATATATATACACATACACACACACACACACACACACTTTTTTACCATCCTTAACTTTGCCCTGAGCGTCCTGGCTTTAGAAAAATAGATTAGATAGAGAGAGTAGCATTAGATGATGCAATATCACTTAAATTAAGTTACAGAAAGAATAGTGCCATCACAACCCTCGAGGATGCATTAGAGTGAATTACTCTAATATCGGGAGGGTCAAGATCAACTTTAAACATCTTATCCTTTGCTATGTGTTTGGAGTAAGCCTGTGGCATGATTTCTTATGGAAGTAGAAGAAGAGACAGAGAAAGGAGAATTTCAATAACTTAGGGATAACTGGCAAAATCATTCTTCAGCCTCTGCACTGAAGAAACATAAAATAGTGTAGTTGTGGCTGAGAAGGCAAGGCATTGACAAATCTTCTGAGTCACTAAGCATCCACCCTTGCTCTTGGGAGGTCTCAGTTCTATTCCACTGCTTAGTTCTGTTCCATTGCTGATACTTCCCTCACATGAACCAAATTTTGAAAGCATCTCCTCTGACCAAAGAATGAATCTCTCATCTTGCACTGGTACTGAGGTTGTGCAGCCTCTCATCTTCTGTTTCCTAAGCATACCCATTCAGCAGCCAGGCAGAATTGTGATCTGATATCTACTGAATACTAAAGAAGGAAGCTATTCAATTCAGTTGGCAACACTCCTTCACCTCATAGGTTAACTTGGGGGAAGAGACTGTCCAGATTCTATTCCCATATGGGTCTGCTGGCACCCAGACACAGGCCCAATTTTTGATCAGCTTCAGTGAATATTACTGAGCTATTCTGTTTGTAACTAAACAGGAAGAATTGCATAAGGAACCTTTTCTCAGAGGCTACCCCATTCACTCCCTTCTCCTACCACCTGCAGAGTGCCTCTGGCAACAAGACACATTTAGCCATGTATCTCACTGGGATAGACAAAAATCACATGGGTTAAAGTACATACTATCTTTTATAGGATCAGATACAAAAAAAAAGAAATCCTTTTTTATATCATACTGGGCAGTTTGTCTATCTTCTGATAGTAACCAAGGCTACTGCACAATGGTATTGTCCCCTTCTAGTGACCTTTAGCCTAATCTGTAAAGTGGGAATTTGATTCTATCTACCATGCAATGGTCTGAGAGGTTTCTGCCTCCAGATCAGCTACAGTAGTGAAGCTTTCATTAGATTGAGGGCTTCGAGAAGCACACAAGAAACAGTCCACAATGTGTTCTCTGATGTTATAATGTTAGGAACTTTATTAGCAAAACAAATAGAATCACAGACACTGCAAAAAAAGATAGAGCCAATTCTTATTGTCCAGCACTTTCATTACTCACATCATCCATTGTGGGGAACCTCAAAGTAGATAAGATGATCCATGCATACTCATGAGGTCACTGTGTTCCAATGTATCCTACTGCCCACAAGCTGGGTACTACTTTTTAGAAGAGGTTATGCCGATACTCACTGTACTTTACACATATTCAATGATGTTTTCAGCCTCCTTTCCTTATATGCACTTCCACACCTCAATTATATCGGGATTGATAACTTTGCTTTATAGTGTATTCATTAGCATTGATGCCAATTAGTTGCTGTGGTATGACTCAGACTTTGAGGCCATCATAGTCATCTAGTCTGATATTCTGCACATCACAAGCCACAGAACCTCACCTACCCACTCCTGTAACAGATCCATAACCTCTGGCTAAGTTACTGAAGACTTCAACATTACAGATAATCCACCATTTACTCTAGCTTAAACCAGCAAGTGATCCATGCTGCAAAGGAAGGTGAAAAAAAAGAAGGGTCTCTCCCAATTCGACCTGGGGGAAAATATCTTCCCAATCTCAAACATAGCAATCAGTTAAATCCTAAGCATGTCAGCAAGACTCAACAGCCAGACATCAGGAAATAATTCTTTGTAGTAACTCAGAGCCCTCCCCATCTAGTGCCCAATCTCCAGCCACTGGGGATATTTGCTGCTAGCAGCTGCAGATGGGCTATATGCCCGTGTAGGCAATCTCATGATATCACCCCCTCCATAAACTCATCAAGCTCAGTCTTGAAGCCAGTTAGAATTTTTTTTGTCCTCATTGTTCCCCTTGGAAGACTGTATCAGAACTTTACTCCTTTGATGATTAGAAACCTTCATCTAAGTATAAGACCTGTTTATATCCACTTGTTCTTGAGTCAACACTGGTACTAACTTAAACAAGTCCTCTCCCTCCCTGGTATTTAACCCCCTGATGTATTTATAAAAAGCAATCATATCTCCTGTTGGCCTTCATTTGATTAGGCTAAACAAGCAAAGCTCCTTGAGTTGACTCTCGTAAGGTGGGTTTTCTATTTCTCTGATCATCCTCATAGCCACACCTGTTCCAATCTGAATTAATCTTTCTTAAATATGGGACACCAGAACTGTACACATTATTCCAGATGAGGTCTCACCAGTGCCACGTATAATGGCAATAACACTTCCCAATCTCTACTGGAAATACCTTGCCTGTTGCATCCTAGGATTGCATAGCCTTTTCCACAGCTGCATCACATTGAAAGCTGAGTCATCCTGTGATCAACTAATACCTCCAGGTCTTTTTTCTCCTCTGTTGCTTCCAACAGATACATCCCAAACTTATAGCAAAAATTCTTGTTGTTAGTCCCTAACTGCAAGACCTTTCTATTGCTCCAGGTTTCAGGTAATCCAGATCTCCTTGTATGATATTCCAGTCCTCCTCCATATTGGCGATACTTCCCAACTTTGTGTCATCCACAAATTATATTAGCATGCTCCCACTTTTTGTCCCAAGGTCATTAATGAAAGTGTTAAATAAGATTGGTCCCAAAACCGATCTCTGAGGAACTCCACTAGTAACCTCTCCCAGTTCACCTTTCAGTATGACCTGTTGTAACCTCCCCTTTAACCAGTTCCTTATCCACCTTTCAATTCTCACATTAATCTCCATCGTCTACAATTTAACTAATAATTTCCCCTGTGGAACTGTATCAAATCTAGGTAGATTAGATCTATTGCATTTCCTTTGCCAAAAAAGTCAGTTATCTGCTCAAAGGAAGAGATTGGGTTGGTCTGGCACAATCTACCTTCTGTAAAACCATGTTGTATTTTATCTCAAATGCTGTTTACCATTATCTCCTTAACTACTTTCTCTTTCAAAATTTGTTCCAAAACCTTGCATACAATTGAGGTGAAACTAATGGTCCTGTAGTTTCCTGGATCATTTCCCCCCCTTTCTTAAAAATAGATACTATATTAACAATTCTCCATTCAAAGGGTAAAACCCCCAAACTCACAGATTAATTAAAATATGCTTGCTATTGGGTTTTCAATTTTGTGTGCCAGTTCCTTAATATTCTTAGATGGAGATTATGCAGGGCCCCGCATTGGTCCCATTAAGCTGTTTGAGTTTGACTTCTACCTTGGATGTGATAATTTCTCCTTCCACATCATTTCCATTAGCACCCTGCCACTATCCCTAATCTCCTCACTACCCTTATTAAAAACAGAGGCAAAGTATTTGCTTAGGTGTTTGGCCATGTCTAGGTTATCTCTAATCTCCATCCCTCCCTCAGTGCTTTGCGGTCCCACTTCTTCTTTCCTGGTTTTCTTTTTATTTATATGGCTGTAGAAATGTTTAGTGTTGGTTTTAATTCTCTTTGCAAGGCCCAGCTCTGCTTGGCTTATGGCAGTTCTCACTTTTCCCTACACTTTCTGACCTCCAAGAATAGCTTCTCTTGTTGATCCTTCCCATGTTCCATTCCTTGTAGCATTTTTGCTTTCTTTTGATCACCTGTTTGAGATGCTTGGTCTGCAACCCTTCCCTATGGATTTTCCCCCCTTGCTTCAGATAGCTTCTGCAACTCTGATTTAAAATCATTCAAATCCTCCTCTATATTCAGATCCTTGTGTTCTTCAGACCAGTCCACTTCCATCACCAATTCCCGTCATTTTTTTAAAGTTTGCCCTTTTGAAATCAAGGACATCTCACTGCAGACCTACATTTGGTTATCCTTCCGTTTAGGTTAAACTGAATTAGCTCAATTACACTCAACATCCTTTAAACTTTCCCTAAAATTCCAAAAGTATATTCTTGTGGTGTCCTACTTTACATTTTCCCAGCACATAACAATTTTGTTTACTGTCATAAGGTCTTGTGTCTGGTTATGCTAAGCTACCTGCCATACAGGCCTGAGGCCCATAGATCCTCGGGGTACAGTCTTATCATATTTATGCCTTATCTATATAATCTCTATATATGGCATAATTTATATCTATGGCTCTTACCCATATGGCAGGCTACAGCCTGGACCACGTATACCTACAGGTTCCTGAGTCTACTGCTGCGTCCAGGTTAATTAAGCTCATTATTTAGCTCACTTATCAAGTACGAGCAAGGTTTTAACAGATTTCAGTAGGCTAGACTATAACCTTACAATGTGCCCTGAATAAAGAGCAGCAAGTAGCAGTGCTGCCCCAGGAGCAGAGCAGGGACTGGAATTTTACAATCCACTTCCCACTTGCCTGGAGAGTGGGGGGCAAGTGAGCTGATTCAGCTTCTCCTGGCTCAGCTTCTCCTAGATCATCTTCTCTCCCCCATGTGCCATCTCATCTGTATTGATCAGTGAATTGGTGGGGCGAGGGTGGAGCCAGAACCTCTGACCCTTCCTGCCACTCTCCGCCCATGGGATTGGGAATAGCAGCTCACTGGCAGCTGCCCTTCCCTACTCCCCGGTACACTACTATCTGCAATACAAGTAAGAAATGCAGGGGAGAAGAGGGGCTTAAAGCATAATGAGCCCTGCATATATCGCAAAGGTCACAATCTTCACGAACGTGTGGGAGGCTTTCTTGAAGCCAGTGAAACCTCCTGTCATGCTGTGATTTTTCTCTCTTCTTCTACTCTGTTCAACCCTTAATTCACTCTCTCCCCACCCTCTCTTTCTTCCTGTAACCCCTCTATCACTCTCTTTACTTCTTATCCGCTGCCAGCGCTGATACACTACCATAGGTCAGTGTAAAGGGATGCAACTATAGCCTGAAATAAAACTACTGAAAAACACAGCACAAATGTTCAACATTTCAGAGGAAGCTGGATGGTTTTCTCCTTCTGCCCTAGGATTTTTATTGTTACATGGTGCGCATACCCTGTTTGAGCAGGTGCTTAAACACTGACTACCGTAGCCTCTATCCAGTAAGGCACTTACGCATGTGCTTAACTTTAAGGATGAGAACAGTAATGACAATGGAATTAGTCACATGCTTCAAGTTAAGCACATGCTTAAGGGTTTTGCTTGGTTGGGGTCTATATAAATTACACTCAGGGAACTATTGGACCCATTTTGTGATATGGTTTAAACAAGAGTAAAACCACAGCATCTAAAAACCATGACTCTTTTATATTTAAAACTCAGTCTTAAAACAGTTCTTTTCTACAATTTAGGAACGGATCCAAAATGCTAGAATATCTTCTCTGGCTCGCCGACAACCATGTGGCCCTATTCCTACAAAAAGCAGCTACTCTGAACATTTCTTTTGTGAGTGTTGCAATCTTATTAGATTGCAACCTTGTCCCTTCGGAACCTTCCACTGGCTCCTCTCCCCACCACATCAAGTTTATTCTTGCCTACAAGAACCTGCTCCTCCCTATTTATCTATGTCCATTTCTGTTGCCTCCTGTTCCCTCCACTCCACCAGTGATGTCAGATTAGCAACCCATTTCATCCGTAACATCTACATACTGTCCCCCAAGCATGAAATGTCTTTCCTCAGCTGGTCCACAAGGCCACTACTATCTCTAAATATCTGTTGAAGATCCACTTCTACCATCTCTGTATAAAAATGTCTTTTGAAGACCCTCTGCTACCACAATGCCTTCTAAAAAAATTAACCGGTTGATTGTGGAAAGGTGGGAGAGTACATAGGGGGAGTTGATGTATTTGATCAAAAGAAAAGCACTGTTACAGTATTAAAACATTGAACAACCAGGATATAGTCAATTACCTAAACAACCATATATATCATCCCTTTCCTCTATACCCACTTCTGTACATTTTTATCAGAATATGATTTTTTAAAAATCCAAAAACACAATACCAAAGGGTTATTTTCTCCAGTTATCAGCAACCGAAACACCTTGGATTGTCATTGAAAATCCAAAACATTTTGGCAAAAATGGATTTTTTTTTCACAGAAGTTTCCAGTTCATCAAAACATTTTTCTACTGAGTAATGTTTTGACCAGCTGTACTGTTTTATCTTTTAGGAATGGGAGCTGTTTGAGGCAAACACTGTGCCTCCTTTTATATTTCTGTGGAACCCAGCATGTTCTGGCTCCTACTTGGAAACAAACCATAAACAAAAATGGAGATGACCAAATCAGATTGCTGCTATGGGAAAAGGATTTCCAGCTTCACTGATGTGGACCACAGCATGTTCCGACGTGCTTTCATGTTCAAGAACACCAGTGTCACAAGATATACAAGCTGAAATTATTTTCAGCTCAATCATTATGCCTCAGAAATTAATTACTATAAATCAGGAAAATTCTAGACCGTCGTAAAGGCTGTGGAGACTGAGTTTTGCAAATCTATGGGGGATTTGTCGTGTTATTGCTCATTTCTAGTTTAGCAACAAACAGAAAATTATAGTGTTCAAGGTATTTGATTTGCCTTTGATTTCCTCAGTTCCTCTTTAAACTCACAATCTGTATAAACCATAATGAAGCTCTATGTCCACATTGACTTCTTGCTGCCAAGACTATTATTGTGAGGGCTTGGGAATGATGCACTCATGTTTGACAGTCTGAAAGGCTAGACAGAGTAGGATTTCTCTTGATTGTGGACAAACTATGGCAGGAAAATTGTTGGATCCACAAAATGATAAGAGAGCTGAGATCCAAGAGGAGAACCAAAAACCCTCCTCCCTTGTCCCACTTTTTTCATGCCTACTTAGTAGGCCACTTCTGTTCCATGCTCCCTGCAAGGGACTGATCTAAAGTCTACTGAAGTCAGTTGAAAGATTCCCATTGAATTTAAGAGGCTTTTAGCCTGGCTTCAGATTTCTGATGATAACATTTTATTTAGTGAAGGGAGTGGCTGAAGGCTAGACTGATCTCTCATTGTGGACTGGAAGGATTCTGTATGTTATGTTGCTGCTTCCTGTACTTGAAGGTGAAGCACTCTGGGGCTAGTACATTCCAGGGACCACAGACCTAGTCTGAAACTCCAGGCTAAAGTTTAAGTTTAAATTCCTTACAAGTTTTGTCTTGAGTTTATCAGTGGGTGGGAATTTGGGGTGGGGGGCAATTTTGTCCTAAATCACAATGTGCTTTGGCATCATTTATCTTGTGCTTTTGAAGAACAATTTCAACAAGAATCCAATACAGAAAAGATGATGCAGGTTTATAACTGCAAAGAGATGATGCTCAGCAAAGCATTTAATAAAGACACACTGAAACTAACAAGAAACTAACACCTCTGTAAAATGAATAGTAACTTATCACAATATAAGCAAGATTACATTTTTTGGGTACATAAAATTTCGATCTCTTCCTAGACGTAGCAAGATTTCTTACTGGGGAAGCTATTAATTGCTCCCTTAGTGTTATCAGAGGGAATTCTGTGTGTAACACTTGCATTTTAAAGTTAGCCCTGCTCCCTGTGAGATGATTTAGGGTGCTACAAGGATAATAACAAATGTAACAGGATGAAACTCAGAAAAGGAAAATTCAGATTAAATATCAGGAAAAGCTTTCTGACAATTAAAGCAATTAGGATATTCTCTCAGAGGAAGAAGTGAAACCCTCTTATTTGAGTCATTTAAAACTAAGTTATTTTGCACTAGACAATGTTCTGGAGAGAACCATCTTGCATTGACAGGGAGGATAAAATCTTGGCTCCATAAAAATCAATGGCAAAACTCCCAATGACTCTAATGGAACTAGAATTTCATCCTTGACCCTTTAAAATTCCTCTTGTCCTGAAGGATTTCCTGTCCTGTAAGGTGAATAACACTGAGTTCCTAAAAGAGACACTCTTTTAATGCAGTAGAAACCTTAAAGGGCTGGGAATATATTATTATCCCTGTCTCTCATTTCTGTGCTTCATTTCCATTTCCGATTCAAAAACAGACCAAACATTCTGTATTGTGAAGTATTTTGCTGGTAAAGTGTGTGCATTCTTTCGGCATGCAGTACTGGGGAAAAGTCACAGCTTCATCTACTCATTTTAAAAAGCACCACCTTGTCCCAGTTGGGGCAGGTCACTTTGAGACTTGGCCCATTTCAAATTCAATTAGGTTCTTTTTAATTAGCTAGAATTTCAATAACTCTTATTAGATCCCTTGAGAAGTTGTACCCATTCTCTAGTGGATCTGATGAGAGTTTCAACCCTAGCAGTTATGCAGGGGGCAGACTGAACAAAATTACAACACAACAAAATCATTTAAAAAGACACAATAAGCCTTGAAATCATACTTCACAAGCACTTTCCTAGTGTGTTCTGGATCCGAATTCCCTTCCTCTCCAACCACGCGTAGGAGGAGGGAGGTTATTTTATCTAACAGCATTCGTGAGACTGGTACTGGTATGCGGTGTCCACTTCTGGTGTCCACATTTTTAAAAGGATATTTTTTCCACACACAAAAATTATTCAGGAGGTAGAAAAATGCCTTATAATAGAGTTAAGGAGCTCAATCTGTTCAGCTTATCAAAAAGGAGATCAAGAGGAACCTTGACTACGATATATAAGTATCTTCACAGGAAGCAAACACCGAGTACTAAATGACACTTCAAACAAGCAGAGAAAGGCATAAGAAGAATCAGTCTGGAAGTTAGAGCCAGACTAATTCAAACTAGAAATAAATCACAATTTTTAAGAGAGGGTGATTAACCTTTGGAACAAACGACTAAGGGAAGTGTTGGATTCTCCATCTCTTGAAATCTTCAGACCAAGATTGGATGACTTTGTAGAAGATAGGCTTTACTCAAACAAGTTATTAGGCTCAATACAGGGGTAACCGGATGAAATCTATAGACTGTGTTATACCAAGTTGGGTGAATAACTGATTTTTTTAGCTGTGGCAGCTGTGAAAAGCAAACTAATAAAAACCAATCGATGTGACCTGAACCAAATCTAAAAATTGTGATGTATTTCAGCAAATTGAAAAAATATGAATGACTATGATGTGCTACTATGAATGACAGTGAATAACCAGAGAGAGAAAGTGAGAATGACTTTATAGCTTGTTGGTTGGGGCACTCACCTAAGATGTGGGGCACCCAATTTCCAGCTCCTGCTCCAATGTCTCTTTAATGATTTATACAAAATAACTTCAACAGATGAGATTGAGAGACTCCCTCATGTCCCAGTGGTGAGTGCACACACCTACAATATAGGATGTGCTGGTTCAAATCTTTTCTCTACATCAAGTGGAGGTGGGAACTGAATGTGTGTCTCTCAGATCCCAGGTGAATGACCTAACCTTTTAGCTAAGTGGTTATAAGGGAGGTTAACTCCAACTCTTCTGCCCATTTGTGTTCCAAAATTTGTTTTGTGAGACTGAAACTATGTGACAAATTCATATTAAAAACAAGAATACTTTCGGGTTGACCAAAACTGCATTTTTGGGTGAGTAAATTATTCATCCTTTACAATTTGCCCAGCTCTAATATTATACAAGAGGTCAGATTAGCTGATCTATTAGTCCCTTGTGGTCTTCATAAAAATCTATGAACAGATGAATACAGTGTACATAGTACGGATGAATGACCACTTTTGGCATGAATACGGATATCTAAGTACATATACCTGAGTGCACATGGAATATATGTGTTTGAGCATGATTAATTACATACACATGATTAAAAGCTCCTCCCAAAACACTTATTTCAAGCAAAATCTAGTTGCATGAATGTTCAGAGAAATGTAAATCAAACAACTAAAAATCTTATGGGTTTACATCACAATTTGAGTTTCATGGAGCAAATGGAATACCATGTGATGCAGATGACCAGTCCCTGAGCTTGAAAACCAAATCATTTCAGGAATACTCACAGAGAATTGTCTGTGAGGAATGTATAGGATGAAATTTGTTTGCACTTGACAGTCACTTTTGCATAAGGATCAAATTACATCTGTGGACATTTCACAAATAGGAAAAAGGGAGTTCACCTAGCTGTGATCATTAAATTGAACAGATTCCCTGAGAGACATCACAATTAACTGATCATTTCCATGAGACCTGATTAAGTGGCGCATGCTGTATTCAACCCCCTCCCTCCCCCACACCCTGTTGCCTGTGTTACTAATAAGGCCTTATTTTATTAAACATGAAAAGGTTTTGAAAATCTTACTTCCTATTCTTGCTGTTGTTTACATTTGTTTACATTCAGATTTGACCATGACATTAGAGTCTTCTCTTGTTAGCTAGTTTCATATTATCTGACTAGAGGGGTAAATAAAAGTCATTCAAATTCTTGTGATTCAGACATAAATTAACCTCTCACAGTTCTGGAAAACTGTCAAAAGGCAGGGGGGATTTCTCTGCCAAATCTGCTTTCCATCATACAAACATCACACACTCACAGATCTAGCTGAACCTCGCCAACATGTGGTGATCTGAACTCTCAGTCAATCATAGGGCTTTTTGTTTGTTTTGTTTTCAAAGCAAGATGGTGGTGTTTTATCCGAGATTCCTTCTCTCTCTCTCCCCACCAGGGTACGAGGACACCTTATGCAGAGAGATCACTAAGCTGAAAAGCACTTTAACAAGCTGAGATGGAAGAAGCAGTGTTTATCATGCTATTTTCCTCCCAGTTGCCCTCATTTCTGGACTTTTTCTCCTCATCAGCCCTTGAGGAACTGCACAGAAATAAATAAATAATTGGAACTCTCTCTCTGGCAGGGCTGAGACCACTTTTATTCAGCCAAAACTGAATCATGCTAACTTTACTGAGATGCTTCAGTTTCTTTCATTTATGAACTGTGGAGCTGACTAAAGAATCAGATGAATTGACGAGCCAGCACTACCAGGTTGGCTGAATGCTCTGGGATTTTTTTCTTTAAAAAATGAAATGAAAGATGTGACTGGAAAACAGATGAGGGGGATAAGGGCACAATAAATGAAAGGCAAGGGAGAGGAGGATGAGAGAGGGGAGGAGAAAAAAGACCAAGACCAGAAAGATCAAGAATCAGGCAAATCACACTAGGCTACATTTCTCAAAAGCTGGGAGTGGGACTAGTTATCTGAATGCTACTTAGGGGCTCTGGCTGGAGTAGGGCAACCAGATTTTCAAAAGAGGAGTTTGACTGCACGCAGGTTGTCTGAGCACCAAGCAGTGACAGCAACCAAAGGGGCATAGTGGCGGTCAAAGGACACAGGTGAATTTCAGACAGAATCTGCAGAAGCTCCCAGGAGCTGCCTCAAAATCAGTCATGTCAGAAACACAACCAAGCTAGGCGTCACCCATTGAAGTACGTGAGCCTCATCACTGCTCTCTCAAAACAGACAGCAACTGTAGTAAGTGTTTTTGAATGGCAGATGAACAAATAGGACTCGCTGAGGTGAGAGGTTACAGGATGAGCACAGAGGAGCAGAGCCGGGTTAGGATGGGGACAAGGAGGGATGAAGGTGGAAAGGGGTGAGGGCATTAGTAAAAGGGCTGGTGGGGAAGGGAGCACTGAGAAGGGGCAGCATGTGCCCATTTTGCACGTGTATGCTACTTCCCGAGACACCTCAGTGCAGGGAGGTGGCAGGAAAAGCAGACCAAGTCTCAGCGAAGGAGGGGCCCGCACCCACCCAACAGGGCCTATGAGCCTCAGAGCACCTTTCTCTACCTCACTGAGGCAAGGTCATGGAGAGGTGCAGACTCCTTCCTGAGGCCACCAAGGCCATGTGAGATTACTGCGAGGAAAAGGGCGAGAGGCCATCTGAGAGGAGCCAGGCTCCTCCACTTCCCAATCAGAGTCAGTACAGGCCTCATAACCCTTCTCACCTGGTCCTTTTGGTGGATCTTCCGCTCACATCAGCCAGTCTGCTGCCTCTGTGTACCTAGAGGGCACCCTAGTGTTAAGGTTATAACCCACAGGGTGACAGACCGCTTTAGCTTCTCTATAGATAAAGAGACTAGACTACAGATTATGCAGGAATCCTGTGCCATAATGAGATTCTCCTCAGTACTGGGTATGGCAGGTAGTGCAAATATCTCCCTGACGGGGCCAAGAGGAAACAATGCAATGTATAGAAACAATAAATATACCAAACGCATGAATCCTGGCAGCTGTTTCGCTCACAAAGATGGTGTCCATAGTTGTGAAATATCCAGGACCCTGCCACACGACTCCTACGTCTTGCCAATGACCCCACCAGCACAAAGTTCATGCTGAGATGGAGGGATTGTGAGCGCTCCCTAGCCAGCTCATTCTCAAGGATAGGTCAGAGCTGTAATTAAAGCATCACTTTCTGGTCAGTCTCGTTGTGCTTCCCCTTGCATCTTTCATTCAGGGTTTTTCCACTTCCCATATAATCTGTGCCTGCGCCAGTTCCTGTGGATATGCCACTCCCTCATAGTGTCTGAGAACAACCTGCTCTTGCCACAGGAACTCATTAGCACATGTACGTCACTAATTTCCGCATGCTAATATCACCCTATTGTGCATTTCTGCTCGGCAGCCAGGCTGTTTGTATGAGTGCTTCTAAAAATCTCTCCAAGCACCAGGTGACTGAGCAATCTGAGGCCTAGTCAAACAGCAATTTTGAAAATCCTCTGGAAATCAATTCGCACTTCAGCGTGCCCCAGAAATGGCTATTTGTGCTTCCCTAAGCTTATGGCCATGTGACCATGTTTTCCAAGAATGAGCACCACCTACATTCTGCTTTGAAAACCCCCTTTGTTTTCACAAGAGACTGATGGTGGGGGACAGAATCCTCCACAGAGCTTTCAACAGAGGCCTTTTGAAAAGCTCCCTGTTATTCTCTTTCTGGTACAAAAATACTTATTCACCTCACAAGGCTGTTTGCGAGGGTTAATTAGGGCATGTTTATCTATCTATTTTATCTGTCATTTATATATTTATATTCAGGCTGTCAAATAATCACAGTTAACTCACACAATTAACTAAAAAAATTAATTGCAATTAAAAATATTAATCACGATTAATCGCACTGTTAAACAATAGCATATAAATTGAAATTTATTAAATATTTTTGAATATTTTTCTACATTTTCAAATATATTTCTATTACAACACAGAATAAAAGTGTACAATGCTCACTTTATATTGTTTTTTATTACAAATATTTGCACTGTAAAAATGATAAACAAAAGAAATAGTATTTTTCAGTTCACCTCATACAAGTACTGTAGAGCAATCTCTTTATCGTGAAAGTGTAACTTACAAATGTAGATTTTTTTTGTTACATAACTGCACTCGAAAACAAAACAATGTAAAACTTTAGAGCCTATAAGTACACTCAGTCCTACATCTTGTTTAGCCAGTTGTTAAGACAAACACAGGAGATATTGCTGCGTGCTTCTTATTTACAATGTCACCTGAAAGTGAGAACAGGCATTTTTGTAGCCAGCATTGCAAGGTATTTACATGCCAGATATGCTAAACATTCGTACACCTCTTCATGCTTCAGCCTCTATTCCAGAAGACATACTTCCATGCTGATGATGCTCATTAAAAAATAATGTGTTAATTAAATTTGTGCCTGAACTCTTGGGGGAGAATTGTATGTCTCCTGTTCTGTTTTACTCATGAATTACTCATTCTGCCATATATCCATATTATAGCAGTCTTGGATGATGACCCAGCACCTTACTCATTTTAAGAACACTTTCACTGCAGATTTGACAAAATGCAAAGAAGGTACCAATGTGAGATTTCTAAAGATAAGCTACAACACTTGATGCAAGGCTTAAGAATCAGAGGTACCATTCAAAATCTGTTTGGGACAGGGCACGCAGTGCTTTCAGAAGTCTTAAAAGAGCAACACTCAGATGTGGAAACTACAGAACACAAACCACCAAAAAAGAAAATCAACCTTCTGCTGGTTGCATCTGACTCAGACGATAAAATGAACATGCGTTGGTCCGCTCTGCTTTGGATTGTTATCGAGCAGAACCCACCATCAGCATGGACGCATGTCCTCTGGAATGGTGGTTGAAGCATGAAGGAGCACATGAATCTTTAGCGCATCTGGCATGTAAATATCTTCCAACAACAGCTCCAATAGTACCATGCAAACACCTGTTCTCACTTTCAGTTGACATTGTAAACAAGAAGTAGGCAGCATTATCTTCTGCAATGTAAACAAATTTGTTTGTCTGAGTGATTGGCTGAAGAAGGTCTTACATTTTTTATTTTTGAATGCAGGTTTTTCTTGTGAATAATTGTACATTTGTAAGTTCAACTTTTATATAAGAGATTGCACTACAGGAACTGTAATAGGTGAGTCAAAAAATACTATTTCTTTTGTTTTTTAGAGTGCAAATATTTGTAATCAAAAATATGAAGAAAGCACTGAACACTTTGTATTCAGTGTTATAACTGAAATCAATATATTTGAAAACGTAGAAAACATCCACAAATATTTAAATAAATGGCATTCTATTATTGTTTAACAGTGCAAGTAATCAAGATTATTTTTTTAATTGTGTGATTAATTGTGATTATTTTTTTAATCGCTTGACAGCCCTAATTTTTATATTTATCTATTGATTTATCTGAAATGAATTCTGCAGGATCCCTGCATATTACCAATTACAGAATCAGGGCTGATGGCTGAGCCAGACCTAGACCCAAAAATCCAAGGAAGTTTGCCTCTGTTTCTGAACTTTGTAGTTCACTTCTTTATATAGAATTTTGAAGTTGTTGGATGAAAGTTGTTATGTGCACAGTATTTTTACTACTACTAAAGGATGAGACCATAGTGTCAGCGTTGCTGTCAAATTATGGCAAGAAATACTTCCTTATTTCATCTCTGAAACAATTTTTGGAAAATAATGGGATAATTAAGCACCACTGTCAGGGTTCCTTCCCCACTCTGAACTCTAGGGTACAGAAGTGGAGACCCACATGAAAGCCCCCTAAGCTTATTTCTACCAGCTTAGGTTAAAACCTGGTATACTGCCACCACCAAGTGATTTAACAAGAAACAGGGAAAGGACCACTTTGGAGTTCCTCTTCCCCCAAAATATTCCCCCAAGACCTTATACCCCCTTTCATGGGGAGGCTTGAGAATAATATCCTAACCAATTGGTTACAAAGTGATCAAAGACCCAAACCCCGGGGTCTTTGGACAATGGAAAAATCAGTCAGGTTCTTAAAAAAAGGATGTTATTAAAAAGAAAATGTAAAAGTCATCTCTGTAAAAGCATGATGGAAAATAACTTTACAGGGTAATCAGATTCAAAGATCCCAGAGGAACCCCCCTCGCCTTAGTTTCAAAGTTACAACAAAAACAGGGATCAACCTCCCTCTAGCAAAGGTAAAATTGAGAAATTAAAGATAAACTAACACGCCTTGCCTGGCTGTTACTTACAAGTTTGAAATATGAGAAACTTATTCAGAAAGATTTAGAGAACATGGATTGATGTCCGGTCTTTCTTAGTCCCAAGAGCGAACACACACCAAAAACAAAGAGCACAAACAAAAGTCTCCCCCAACCCTCCCACGATTTGAAAGTATCTTGTCCCCTTATTGGTCCTTTGGGTCAGGTGTCAGCCAGGTTACCTGAGTTTCTTTACAGGTAAAAGGATTTTTGTGCCTCTGGCCAGGAGGGATTTTATAGTATTGTATACAGGAGGGTTGTTACCCTTCCCTTTATAGTTATGGCAACCACTTTGTAGTATGGGGAGGAAGGCTAAAATCCTAAGAAATGCCCCCTTAATTACTTTAATGTTCAGGGTGTGGTCCTGTTGAGAATCAGGCCTTCTGCTTTTTATCAGCGGTAAGCATCTTAATCTGGTTTTCCTCCCCTCTCTCAAAATCATAATCTGATCCAGAGAGCATTTTTATTTTTGTAAAATTAATCTGTTTAGGCAGACAGAGTTTAATTTCCCTTGTACGCACTAATCAAAATTGTAGAGGAGTTCCTTCCTCTTCTCCTGTGTCCTACACTTCCAAAAGGGTTATGGTTGTTTTCTGCAGACTCCTTCTGTAGGGAACGTCATATTAGCCCCCTTTGGAAGCAGTGTAGTCAAAATCTGCATTTAAATGAAGATATTTAGAAAAATAAAACACAAGGAAAGTTGAAGCTATTGATTTTTTTTTCTCTCAATGAGGCATTTTATGACAGATTTTATTGAAAGTTCCACTGTCTGTCTAAAATAACAGAAGTATTCTTATGGGGAGCCAAATGCAACTACACCAAATGTAACTCTGTTTCTCTCACTGTAAGTATAACTTTTATGTTTGTTGTCAAGGTGACATTCTGTGCCTTTCATAGCCACACTTTGCACTTCTAATCCAAGGCTCTTGAGCAATTTACCAACTTTAATGATCATTCTTAGTTGTTTGTATTATCGTAGCACCGAGAAACCTCACAAAGACCAGAGATAAAATTTTCAAAAGACCTCAGTGACTTAGGAGCTGTGATGCTTCTCAGGGTCCCCAGGACTGTGTGTCGCCTTGCTGCCATCTGCCTCCAGCATGAAGGATCTTGCTTATGACTGCTTGGTATTAGCTCACTAACACAATCAGCCTGTCAACGCTTAAGCACTCTCCTCTGGGTCATGCCAACCCTGCAGGTTGACAATAGATAGACCCCAGCCCCTGATTCCCCTCCAAGTGTCCCTCTGTGGTATCCACTCCCAATCACTGAATACCCACACAAATCCAAGATCCTCCATTCCCCAAAGGAACCGTATATCCCACTTTACCAGTTTTATCTTTGACTGCCGCTACTGTATCACCCATAATATCAAACATAATTAAATGTACTGAAGAAAGAATTGAGATTCAAACAGAAATGAATGTTAGTGATGGAAACAAATGGCTACTTATGAAACAAAATATACAACATGAACTAGGGCCTCAGCCCAAAATTCAGTCTTTTGCAGCGTTTGCCGGCCCCAAGGAGCCAGAACTCAGTCTTTCATGAAGCACCCACTCATCAAAGTACCTCTTAATGAATAGATGCTGAGTGCCTTTCCCTATCCTGTGATATAGTGTCAGTCTTTTGTCTTTATTCACAGACAGGGCTTCGTTGTCATATCATTCCTTTTCAATTCCAAGTGGTTTCACTGTTTATAGTTGATCTTTGATGGTTTTCCATTGACTTTGCTGGGTTGGTGCAAAGGTAAACAATTTACCGCTGCTCTGCCCTGCGCCACAAGGGCTAGAGCTTTTTTGTGTACTGTGTTGGGTGCCCGCCCGACCCAAGGGCTGGGCCCCTAACAATTTACCGCTGCTCTGCCCTGCGCCACAAGGGCTAGAGCTTTTTTGTGTACTGTGTTGGGTGCCCGCCCGACCCAAGGGCTGGGCCCCCTCTAACTTTGTCATTGCTCTGCCCTGCCCAAAGGGCCGGAGCCCATAGAACTGTAACTGTGTTTGTCGGTGCCCGCCTGCATCAATGGTGGGCGCCATTGACTTTACCTGTGCTCAGTCCTCTCCATAGGGACCGAACGTCCCCGGACGGTGGGCCGCGGGTCCAAGGGGCCGGACCCGCAGAGGACAGGACGAGGCTGGTGTGGCTCCCCTCCTCCACAGGGAGGGTTGAGCCCCGGCAAGCTCCGTCACACCCTCTTGTGCTATGAAGTGCACTGTACAAACCCAAAGTAATAGACAGTCCATGCCCCAAAGAATTTATAATATAAATAGACAAGACAGACAAAGGGTGGGGAGAAGGAAGTATTAGTATCATACTCATGTTTACAGCTAGCAAAAATTGGAATTTCTGCCCTGAATTGAAAAGATAAATTGGAATATCAAATTATTCTGTGGAATGAAATATTTAAAAAAAATAATTCTGAAATAACAAAATGTCTTGTTTCAGCATTTTGGACTAAAAGGAAACATCTCGGTTTTCACAAATCAAACCATTTTCTTTTGCTTTTCTGGACTTATATAAAACATTCCCTTTCAAGCTAGTTTAGTGATAAACTAGGGGTGTATGGGTTGTGAGGGAGGGGTAGTACCTCTGATGGGGGAGCAGTCGTACTCCTAGGAGTAGCTCATCCACTTTGGTCCCCAGTTGACACCCAGCTCTCACCTGCGGCTCCAAGTAGCTGTTAGCATACGACAGCGGCCACACCCCAGAAACCGTTTCTACTGGTGGGCTAAACCAGGTGAGGGTAGCCGATGAGTCTGAGAACCTCGGTGAGTTAGGGCCTGTCTACCCATTGCATGCGAAGGCTGGATCCGGCTGACTGAGGAAACCTGGTTAACGGTCAAGGATGTAGGTTGACAGCAAGCGCTGTGGAACGCTCAAGAGCACACAAGACACGAGGCGTCCTGGTCACCGCTGCGCCCTGCCCTTCTCCAGCTGTCTCGACTCTTGCCTGCAACTGGATATAGATAGGAACTGGGAAGAGAGAGTGAGGCTGACGTAGCACAACTCTCCCTCACTTTAATCCAATTCACGTGCAAGTCTCGACATCATGTCAATCACAATAATCAGTCCTGTGACGATGGGCGACGATAAAGCAGCAGGTGTGGATATACTGGGAGCTGTAGCCCGCGGACCTGCACACAGGCGGCTCAGGTATAATGGTCGTTCCTCACTGACCGAAGCAGCAGTGGAGGCCCGGCTTCTTCTTGAGTGACTGAGCAGCCCATCAGGATTGCACTGCTCAACCTCCGTAGAATGAGGAGGGGCTAGAAAAGGTGCCCTAAACATTGCCTGCTTCACCTTACCCCTGGCCAGCATACCGGGCTGGGGGGATCCCACAAAAGCGGTCGAACAAAACAAAACTTAGAGTGACACGATCACCACTGGCCCATGGATGTGCACACGCTACTGGACAACATCATGGCAGACAGACTGGAGAGAAGAAACAGCACTTGTCGCCAGAGAGCTTGCATGCTACAACATTGACATTGCAGCCTTAGCGAAACTCGCCTTGCTAATGAAGGACAGCTGTCCAAGTCAGGCAGGCTATACATTCTTCTGGAGTGGTCGCAGCAGTGATGAGCGTCGCGAATCTGGAGCTGGCTTCACCATCAAGGATCATCTTGTTTGAAACTTGCCAGTCCCCCAAGGGTGTGAATGACCAACTATGACAATGCAGCTTCCATTCAAAAAGGAAAACAAGCTACTTTGATCAGCGTGTACACCTCACAATGACAACCCAGAGGATGTGAAGGATAATTCTACGAAGAACTAGATGCTCTGCTACCATCAGTGCACCGCACAGACAAGCTGATCCTGCTTGGCGATTTTAACACAAGAGTCAGATGCGATGCCGCACCTGGGAGGAGTCATCGGGAAAAATGGAGTGGAAAGTGTAACAGCAATGGCCTGTGTGATACAGCATGGCCAGAGGGCAGCATAAGAAGTGTTAGCAGGAGCCTTATCCTGCCAAGAGGAAAGGTTGCTTTAGATTAACTAGAACAGCTGTGGCCAATTAGAGCACCTGACTCCAGTTAGAGCTACCTACTCCAGTTCATCCAGTCATGGATATAAACCCGGCTTCAGTCAGACAGGTGTGTGGTAGTTGAAGGAGAAAGGTTGGATTAGAGCAGAGTACAGATTGCAGAAGAGAAAGAGTTTCCAGAGAGAAATAGATGTTTGGAGGAGTGCCTGCGGTGGATGGGAAGCCCAACAGAAACCCTAGGTAAGGGGCACCAGGCTTGTATAGAAGAGAGGCGAGAAGCCCTTCACAAGCTGACGGTTATGAGAGGGAAGTAACCCAGGGGAAGAACCGCTAGTCAGTGGTTCACCACACCCAGGCCCCTGGGTTGGGACCTGGAGTAGAGGCGGGCCCAGGTCCCTCCTTCTCCACTCCCTCCTCCAAGGACACTAGGGGAATGAGTCAAGAAACTGGTTCAGAGGCAAGCAATAGCGCCCTGAACCTACCCCGGAGAAGAGAAAGCGCGAGACCCAGAGAACAGTACCGGCAATTTGCCACACCTGTTACTACTGAAAACTTGTGCAGCACATGACCTTCTGATCACCAATACGGTCTTCCACCTCCCTACCCGTAACAGGACTTCGTGGATGCATCCCCGTTCCAAGCACTGGCATCTGATCAACTATGTCATCATCAGGAGAAGGGACAGACAAGATGTCAGGATTACAAAAGCTATGTGCGGCGCTGATTGTTGGACAGATCACAGACTCATAGTATCCAAAATGAAGCTCTGTATCATGCCGAAGAGACGACCACAAGGCTGTAAGGCTCTCAAAAGGATCAATGTGTTGAAGCTGAAGAACAGCCGCATCACTGAAAATATAGCGCAAGACCTAGAGAATGAGCTTGTTGATCTTCGTATTGAGGATGACACTGAGAAAGACTGGGAGCGATTCTGCAACACTGTCCATACAGCTGCATCGAAGGTATTGGGGCCCTCCACATGCAGGTGGCAAGACTGGTTTGAAATCCAGGCCTTACTTGCTGAGAAGCACTGCCTGCATCATGCATATCAAAACGACCCATCGTCAGCGGCAAAGAAAACCGCCTTTATCAACGCTCGCAGAACAGTACAGAACCGACTGCGCAAAATGCAGGACTTGTGGCTGAGCACCAAAGCAGATGAAATACAGGCGTATACGGACAGGAATGACTATAAGCAGTTCTATGAAGCCCTCAACACACTCGATGGTCCACAGTCTTCTGGGAACTTTCCCCTCCTGAACTCTGATGGCACTGTGCTCCTTACAGAGAAGACGCAGATTCTCCAGAGATGGGCTGAACATTTTGAAGCAGTTCTCAACTGCACCTCAAGTCATCAATGATGAGGCCACTGACAAGATGCCCCAGGTTGCAGTCAATGACTCCCTGGATGCTTCACCAGAAGAGGACGAAGTGAAGAAAGCCATCAACCAGCTGTCAAGTGGCAAAGCCCCAGGGTCAGATGCCATACCAGCAGAGGTTACAAAGTCGGTGGACCCGTGCTGCTATGGAAATTCACTGAGCTGTTTCAGTCCTTCTGGAAGCAGGGATCCATTCCACAGTGGAATTTCGAGATGCGATCCATTGCATGCACCTCCTTAAGAGGAAGGGCAATCGCCAGGATGCGACATCACCTCCGTGAATCTCGTGCTCATCTACAGCGGGAAAGTTTCTTGCACAGTTCTTGTTGAACTATTGAAATCACTCACACTGGACAGGGCGTACTGCCAATCACAGTGCAGCTTCTGCAAGGGACAGTTGGAGACGGCTCGTATGACCATGATCTTGCTGCCCGTCAGCTACAGGAGAAATGTCAAGCAACAGAATTGTGAACTCTGCAAAGTATTTTGTGGACCAAACAGCATTGACTCTGTCAGCTGCCAGGCCTCGTCGAGTTCATGTCGAAATGGCTGTCCAGAAGATTCTACGAATAGTAGTACCGTACCAAGTCTACATCACAATGTTATGATGGTCAATGTCCTGGATGATGGTTGAAACATCTGAGATGCCTTCCCATACCACCTACGTGTCAAAGCCAGGGTGTTGTTTAGCACCACTTCATCAAGCCTGATATTCTCTGCCACTCTGACTGATGCTTTCAACACTGCAGACGAGGAGTAGGCCTGAAGTACAGAACTGATGGGAAACTATTCAGTCCTGAGGCGGCCTGCGTGCCATCACCAAGGTAAGACACTAATTACTTCGAGACTTTCTCTTTGCTGTGCATGTGCTCTGAAGCTATACAGAGCCAGAAATTCAAGCCAGTATGGACAGTTTTTCATCTGCATGCAACAACTTCGGTCTTCACCAATTAACATTCAAGAGGCTGAGGTCCCTTGCACCGCTAGCTCCCACGCTCCGTACTCAGAACCGTCCATCCCTTAATGACAGAATTTCAGGAGCGGACTCCACTTACTACCATGGCAGTACCCCTTTTCCGAGCAGTGTCAATCGATGATGAAGTTAACTGCAGAATTGCTAAACCAGCTCTGCATTGGCCGATTGCAGCTCCAACGTCTGGAACGTCGAGTGATCGCCTACCAACGAGCTGAAGAGTCTACCGAGCACCGTGCCTTCCAATTCTGCTGTACGCCTGTTCGAGATGGTGGGACTGTCTGTTGGGTCATGCCGAAGCTCACACTTCCACATTTCCTGTCTGCGAAAGCTTCTAAAAATCAGATGGCAGGACAAAGTGCCCAATACTGAAGTCCTTACCAGAGCCAGTCTGCCGTCAGTTCACACACTGCTGATGAGAGCCCAGACCAGATGGGCCAGACATGTCATGAGAATGTCAGATGAGCGCATTCCTAAACAGCTCTTCTACGGAGAACTCACCCAGGGAAAGCACTCCCATGGAGGACAAAAGAAGTGTTTTAAGGACACGCTGAAGATCTCTCTGAAGTCCCTCGAGATCAACACCGCCACATGGGAAACCCTCGCACTGAACCGTCCAGCATGGTGCAGCCTCATTCACACAGGCAGTAATACCTCTGAGGCGAGGCGTACTGCTGAGGCTGAAAGAAAGCATGAGCTGCGCAAGTCCAGGGCTGCCCGCACATCATTGACAGTGCCATCACATGTCTGCCCGACGTGTGACAGGACGTTCCACGCCCGAATCGGCCTGATTAGTCATCTTCAGATGCACAGAGCTTGGTCATCGAACGAATGAGTTGTTGAGGTCTTCATCGACAACGATGGATGAACATCATTCATTCAGTGATAAACCATATTTGCCACATTGCCTCATGGGAGTTTCAGTTCAGATCTGATGAGCTGCCGAAAATTTCCGTTTTGTGAAAACTCCATTTTCATCAACAAATCATTCCAATGGAAAATTTCCCACCAGTGCTGCTCATCTTACAGATAGGAAAATGAGACACAGAGATAGTAAATGTCTCATGTAAAGTCATACAGGAATCCTCAGACAGAGTTGGGAATAAAACGCCAGATCACTAAGGTTTAGTACGATGGTTCAAACACAGGGCCACCCTACCATTCTGCTAATTAATGAAGCTTCAAAACACTTAGATAAAGTAGGTCAAATATTTTTGAACTTTTTTTCCATAGTTCCAGAGGAGCTAATTTACCTGCCCAAAGTCAGACAGTAAATCAGTGAAAGGCTGACTGAATGATTTCTCATCCCCTGCTCTATCCTCTAGACCACAAACTACCTTCATTTGTGAACAAACAAGAAGAGTGAACGAGTAGTAGAAAATCCGAGTGTAAGTAGCCTGGAAGGGGATAGTAGGCAGGAGAAGCTACCTGGTAGTTGACTGCTATATGTGCTTGTGTGAGCATTCATGACACTTTTCCTTTTTGCAAACTTCTCCATGAACAAATGCTTCTGTGTATGAATGTCCAGGGAAAGCATATGTAAAAAACATTGTGTGTGTTTGAAAAAAATTCACAGTTTTTATACAAATATATGTTCTTTGATACTTCATCACAATATTCACCCAGCTCTGGTCAGAAACTACGAAGACAGATGCTAAATATTGTCACTATCAAAATTAAAAACATTTTGAAATATTCTTATGGTTTACTATGAAGCGAACCCCCGACCTCAACACACTCAACACTAAAGGATTATTTGTCACATGATTCTCTCAAATATTCTGCTGAACGACGCTTTGGAGGCTTTGTAAAAAGTCTTTGTCATAAGACCATGACTCTCAAATCCCTTTCTTTGAGTGTCAAGATATGTTGCAGTACTTTGATACTACCATTTTCAGGTCAAGCTGAAACCACTAAGTTTCCCATGAGGAAGACTTTCAGAATCCCCAGAGTGCTTTTATGGGAGTGGAGGTCACAGACACTCCTTGCTCTTCCCAACCCTTCTATTACTGTGTAGAAGTTGGGAAATACACACACTGCAAAGGAAGGTAAGTATCAATATCCTCAATTTCACATGGAAAAACTATACAGAGAGGCAAACTGATTTCCCCAAAGTCACAGAGCAGAGTAGTTGTAGCTCTAAATGAAGCATCCAGATATCCCGACTCCCATTCTAGTCCTTTCTCCACAGCATCCCACTGTCTTCTGATGGAGGAACTTTGTATTTGCACTATTGTAGGAGACCAGAATTTTCCATTTAGACTCAAATCTATTTTTCCAATATGTAATTTATAGCCTGCCTCTTCTTCTACATCACATTTCAATGGATCTCTCCCATATAATGGAATCTTACTGAATATATGCAAGTCTAAGGCCTGGGCTACACTAGCGGGCGGTGTGTGTGGTTTCGAACTAAAATACGCACTTCAGCTATGCTATTCAAGTAGCTGAAGTCGAAGTATCTTACGTCAACTTCCTGGCCGTCCTCACAATGGTGAGTCGACCGCCACGGCTCCTCCGTTGACTCCGCTTACTCCTTCTGCCGAGGTGGAGTACGGGTGCCGATTTGGGGATCAATTTATTGCATCTAGACAAGATGCGATAAATCAATCTCCGATACATCGAACACTACTCGCCGATCCGGCAGGTGGTATAGACGTACCCTAAGTTACAATATCCCATTCCTGGGGGTCAGAAGAGATGACCTAGCAAAAGAAAGCAACTAACAATAAAGAGTACATTGAAGCAGACCAATCCCTATTTCACCAAAATGTCTCCTGCATCCTTGCAAGTTCCCCCAACATAACAGTAGCTTACACATTAGTGGATGGGTATAAATAGCTCCCAAGAAATTTAATTCACAACACCTTAAATCTCACTTTCAATTTGTCACTTTGCCTCAGCCCAAAGAACAACTGGTCTCAGCGCAAAACCCTAAAATTAATATCTTCTATTAATGAACAATGTAATTTTAAAATTAATAGCCAAGATCCTCAGCTCGTGTAAATCGACATAGCCTCACTGACTTTAGTGCATCTGATGAAGTGGGTATTCACCCACGAAAGCTCATGCTCCGATACATCTGTTAGTCTATAAGGTTCCACAGAACTCTTTTGATGCAGGTTTCCATGGTAATTGGTGGTTGTTTTAGGGTTGGGTTTTTTTTATTTTCTGTGTCTAGACATTTTTCCATGCTGCAGCGACACACTCCTTTGATTATAGCTACCTTTTGTACCATTTAAAATCTATAAAGAAACGTTTACACAAAGATGACGAGTAGCAAAAAACTGCAAGAAAATAACACCTAACTCGAGATGTTACGTCCATTATTCCCTGAAACAGCACAAAGAAATCTGACAAACATTTTACATATTCTTTATAAAGTGCACAAAACAAAGAAAATTAAAGAAAACCACAAACTTTTTCCTAACACAGCGACACACAAGGTGTATATTACTCTGACATTCTCTTGACAGCTACAGGATGTAACAAGGGCTTGGGTGGAAAGTTCAAACATTAATTGGAACACACCGTAAAAAAAATCAAACCAGGGAAAGAGAGTCAATTGGTTAGAATTAGGTGTGAAATTGGGATCAGAACAATTCAGCTTGAAAACAGGCCAAGATCACCAGCTACATCTTCTTTGTTGGCGCCTACTTTTCTAAACTTTTTAATTAACTTACACAACCCGCATGGCAGTGCAGTATCCATTACTCAGTCTTGTGAATATGTTAATCTGTACCAAAACTTATAGAGCACAAGCTGTATGATTTGATGAATGACAATTGGGATGCAGAAGAGTTCCCTAATGAACCACATCTTTTCCACTCAAGTTCACTGTCATTGTAATGTTCTTTACAACATTTCTGAGCTAAAGGCTTTAGGTTCCTCACTGCCACTTTAGGCCCCACAGAGATCCTCAAAATCCTGCTCAGCTGCTGCCTCACTCTATGAGCACCTTAAGTCTCCAGGCACCTAAATTTCCACAGTTCAAGTCCCTTAGGCACCTAAGTTTCTGCCAGTGATGATATGAACAGCTGCATCTGTCTAGGGACCCAAGCACCTACCTCACACCTAAGCCTCTGCCAGATCCGTTCCAATGTCAAACTTGCCTATGTAAGCATTTTCAGACCACACCTAAACCCATAGAGGTGATGGAGGAAGTGGAAGTGCTTCCTTTTACTTTTAGCATAGTGTTACATCACTCATCCCAGATGAAAAGTAGGACAGCTTTAAAAAGAAAGAGTGAAACCCACCCTGGGACTCTCAATAGATTAAGGCTCATCTGGGCACATGAAGACCCAAGTTCAAATTGCTGCTCCATATCAGGCAGAAAGAGGAATCAAACCTGAGTCTACTACACTCATGATGACTGCTCTAGCCATAGTGCTAGAAGTCACAAAGGGAGCCACAACCACCTCATCCTCTAGCAGTTTTTGCAAAATACTGGCTTGGGTGTCTAACTCCAGGAAAAATTTTACAACCGTGAATACCAAACTGAAATGGGCACCTCTTTCTAGTCCACACTCAGGCACCTAAATCTCTTTGAGGCTCAGGACCCACCTGTCTCATTGGTAGTTCCTGTTGGCTAACTTAAGACTGTCCCCTCAGTGTGCTGGCTTTTGTGGATCCCCTGCGTAGGCAGCTGCCTCTCCCCGTGTATTGTATGGGGAGCTGAGGCCCCTGTACCACAGGGGAGGATTCCACAGGGTGGCAAGGTATCTAAATGCCAAGCAGCGCAATGCTGAGCATTGCAACATCTAAGTCCCCTTTATGAATCTAGCCCTATGTGCATCCACGCAAAGGGAGTAAGAACACCACAAATAAACCCCTGTGAAGATTACCCAGATCTTGGGTACAGATGTATAGCAGAAGGTGTTCCATGCCCATTCACTTACATGCTTTCTCTTCCTCCTGAGACTCCATCACTTCTAATAGTCTTTCCTGTCTTCCCCTCATCATCAATAATCCCCCCATACTCCCATATTTGATCTGATGTCCTGCTGTGTCGCCTGTATCTGTGAGATGATCTTGCCTTTATTTTTTTGAGCACTGCACTTTTAAACTTCTGTATTCTGTGTACCTGTGCTGGAGCAGCCATTTTATTCTGGATTTTGCTACCGTCTGTTACACACACTGTGTTCTCTCTCCTGAAAGCATGATTTTGCCATTCTGTCCTTTCTTCTGGTTGTTTTTCTTAATTCAAAAGAAGAGTCATCCACACACAAAATAAAAGGTTGCACTTTGTGAATGGAAAAAACATAATGCATGTGCCCGGTGTTAGTCTGTCTTCTCTTATGAGCCAATCATGCTACCTTTAGAAGCCAAAAGGAATTCTGCCATTGGCTTCAATGAGCTTTGGATCAGGCTCTCAGCCTGTGAATTCTGTGGGGCAGGGAACATGCCTTAATCTGCCATGTCAACGTGCAGCATTATAGCAATGACATAATAATAATCAAATTACTTTTTAAAATGTAATTTTTCTTCCTTAAACAATTCAGCAGCAGCTCTTTCTTTGGGATAGGAAAAGGATTCCAAAAACTTTATTGTAAACATTTACATTCAAGAAGGTCCCTAGGGACATCGGTACCTTAGGCCTGGTCTACACACAGTTTTTGTACTGGTATAACTATGTTGGTCAAAGGGCTGATATTTTACTAACACAGTTATACCTGAACAATCACTAGTGTGGACACAGTTATATCAGTTTAAAGGTGCCATGTGCCAGTATAGCTTATTCTCCTTCCTGTATATGAATAGCTGTATCGGTATGAAGAACTTTATTCCAGTATAACTGAGTCCACTCCAGGGGATTATACGACTTTAATTATACTGGTATATTTAAAGTGGCACATCTTCTATGTGTAGACAGGCTCTTAAGGCAATGACTGAATTTAGAACCTACTGTCCCTAATTTGAAGAAGAAATTAGAATCTTATGCATTAGCATAAGACACTAATTCTTATGCATTAGATGTATCGAACATGCTGTGGCATCTGACACAAGAAATGAGGAGGCCCTGTGGTACATAAGAACATAAGGGCTGCCACACTGGGTCAGACCATGGTCTATCTTGCCCATATCCTGACTCAGACAGTGGCCTGTATCAGAGCTTCAGGGGGAATGCTGTCAAAGGATTAGGATTAGGATTACCCTGAGCATGGGGTTATGTCCCTGACCATCTTGACTAATAGGCATTGATGGACCTGTCCTCCCTGAACTAATCCAGTTCTTTTTTGAACCCAGTTATATTTTTGGCCATGATAACACCCCATGGCAATGAGTTCCACAAACTAGTTGTGCATTATGTAAAAAAGTATTTCCTCGCGTTTTCAATAAACCTGATGTCTATTAATTGGATTGAGTGACTCGTTTTCTGTATTGTGCAAAAGTGTAAATGACATTTCTCTTTTCACTTATTCCACACCATTCATGATTTATGGATCTCTATCACATATTCCCCTTAATCTTCTCTCTCCTCAGATGAACAGCCCTAGTGTTTTTAGTCTTTCCTCATACGGAAGCTGTTTCATACCCTTTATCACCTTTGTTACCTTTCTCTGAATCTTTTCCAGTTGCACTTTATCCATTTTGAGATGGGACATCCAGAACTGAATGCAATATTCAAGGTGTGGGCACATCATGGATTTATAAAGTACCATTCTGATTTTTTCTGCCTTATTTTCTATCCCTTTTTCAATAGTTCTTAACATAATTGTAGCCTTTTTGACCACTACTGCACATTGAGCAGAGGTTTTCAGAGAAACATCTACTGGTGTTAACTTGCTCTTGCTACCCCATGCAAGAAAAGGCAATGTGAAATATTGTCATTTTGGTTTTAAAATTGTATCAGTGGTAAACATCTCTTGGGTGCCATTTCGAATGTAGTTTGTTTCTCTAGTGACCTGCACCGTGTGGTGCCATTTACTTGTGTGCATCATCTGTTCTGAACTGGTAGCATTTTACATTCACTTTCCAATCACGGCATGCGTATAAATGACTAAACAAGTTGTAAGAGTCTACAGAATGAGGCCTTCATACCTTACTTGGGCCCTTCTGTTGCCTATACTTAAATCAACCATGTTAATATTACCATTTGAAAATCTGCTATTACTTTGACACGAACATGAGGACTTCAGGCGCAGTTGATGAGGCCAGCACTATGACCAGGAGTCTTGTTTCCACCTCTGTAGTCATTCAGGAAAATCTAAGATGCTTTTGAGAGAACAGTAGGCATAACATGAAAGCTGGATTTCACAAAAGGCCCATTGAGAATTATATATAACAACTGACTCAGAGATAAAAAGATGAGAAATTTTTATTGTGCAGCTTCAGCACTGTTGCTGCCAGAAGAGCACCAGCTCTGACAAAGAACAGACGTATGTAATGAATTTATATTGACTTTCTAAAGCCGTACCTCACGTGACATTGTTTGCCAGCCTTTTCAGCCATGGGAAAGCCAGTTACTGCTTCATGTTTCATAAGAGACGGGCTGTTCCTGAAACTAAACATTTTCTTTTAATGTGGAAACTAGCTTTATAGTGATAGAAAATGAATGTGTTTTTTAAATGACACTTAGCCTCAAGTTTATGAAGCAAAGCGTCCAGGCGCCAAATTCCAAGTTAAGGCCAACTTTAAGGATTGGAACAAACGTATCTTTACAATACAGCTGGCCGTGAAGATTTTTGTCAGAAAATGCTTATCAAAACCCAAGATTTTGATGGAAAGGGTCAGTTTTGATTAAACTTTTCCCAAGTTCAGGATTGATTTTTGAGAGACACAGAGAGAATAAGACACACCAGCCCCAGAAAAACCAATAGCCTTCAGTAGAACCGGGCCTCAAACTGGGGTTTCCCACATACTAGGTGGGTACCATAACCACAAGGCTATAGACTCATTCAATAATCAATCCATCTTTCCCCCCACCCCCACACCCGATGCATATTTAATTATTTATACAAAGTAGGACAACTTCAATGAAAGAGATTGGGAAATACCCACCCAGACTAATCAACAGCCTGGTGATTTAGGGGCACTCACCTGGGAAATAGGAGACCTGAGTAAGTTCCTATTCAGGCAGAGTAGGGACTTGAACCGTTCCCTCACGTTCCAGATGAGTGCCCTAACCTCCTGGCTCTTACAGGGTGGGAGGTTTCTCGCTCCCTACTAGAACTCCAAACCGTCTCAGTTTCATCCTGATGGGAGATGAGAAAACTATTTCCCACCTAGGTCTGCTTTACAACCCCATATTTATATGCAGCATCAAGCATGAACATTTGGGAACTAACTGCTTAATTAACTACTGTCCAGGGGTAGTCTTATTTACAGTGTACTAGGCCCCAGAGCTAGGCTATAAAATGGGAAAGAAAAGAATGTGCATAATCTAATAATGTAACAGCTTCTGTCCATCTTCATCTCACTTCATTTTTCTTCTGTGCAGTTGGTCCATTTTCCTAACCCAGTCTTTTACTCCTAAGCAAGCCATAACTTCAATATTTTCTGCCCTACCTTGGGTCCTCTGGAGTGTCATGTATCCCAGCATACAGAACTGCCAATTCAAGCCTTTAATAAACAAACTATAGTGCAGGATAACCAGCCTTTTGGCTATCACTAAAATACTTTATAATAATGCCCCAATATACACAGCATAGCAGTAACACCACATTCAGGCCTGTCACAGTACAATAACAGGCCTGAATATTTTGCATAAGATTGAATAGGCCATTTAGAATTACATTCGTGAAACTGGTAGCACCAGAAGCATGGTGCTGTTTACACGCTCAGTGTGATTAGTGCGACACTCATCACTGAATGGATGATAACAAGCAGTGAACTCTAGTCTCTGCCCTTTGCTTAAAATTATCTACTTGTCCCCTAAACTCAGGGATGTTCCTTGATGGGTTGCGTGTTGTTATGTTCATTTATTATTCTCCTCGGAATCTCTCTGCAAATCATTAACAATGAATTAGACTCTCATATTAATATAGGCCAGGTGTAAATGTGACCACAACACTCCAATTAACTAAGGGGAAGAATGCCAGAAAAGGTGTTGGGTAACATTAATTGAATCATTTTTCCCCGGCTTGATTTCTCAGTGTGTTTGAATGTACAGTATCCTGATTAAACCATTTTCATGTTATCTCTTGGGTCAGGACTGGGGCAAGGAGGAGAGAGGTGGTTCTAACCTGCATTGCTTTACCTGCCACAGCAGCGTCTTTGTTGTTGGGTGGATCTGGAGGGCTTTCAGAAGGTGAAGTGTTATCTCTGTTGTGCCATTAGTCTCTCTGGAACTGATGGGATGACCCAATCCCCTTTAAAGGTGCTATGTGGTGTCAGGCACCTTTCTCTACTGCTGAAATCTACTGAAGTTCACTCCTAGCATCTTGCAAGATCAGAGCCTTAGTGAGCTGTTTTAAAGCATGGAGTTCTTGCAGAAATCCAGCAATACATAGCAATTTAAAAATGTCTCTTAAAATGTTTGAGATGGGTAGAAAGTGCAAGGTCTGGTTTACATAGTTTGCTGCATCTAGGTATTGTGACGGTCCCCTCAGAGTAGGTATTATATGTGCCATTATATGTGCTGCAATAAATAGGTGGAATGAAAAATAAGTTTAAACAGTTTTTGAGCTAGATCCTCAGCTAGCTTAAATCATCTTAACTCCATCGAGAGCTGATTTACACCAGCTGAACAGGTCCTCACCCTGTAACTCTACATTTCAGTCTAGTTTTGAGCCAAATCTTTGCCATATTTTTACAGGGAATTAAGTATTATTTTCTGTGTTGTTCCCTAATAAGAAAGATTCAAATAATTTGGAGCATAATGAGATGTAACTTGATAGAAATATGTAAAAATATGGTATAGTGCACATCAGTTATATGTTCCTATTACTCATATCATAATACAAGAATGATCGGTCATGAATGAAGTTAAAATGCAACAAAATTAAAACAGATAAAAGGAAGTGGGGTACAATTAACCTGTGGAACTCACTGCCAGAAGATATTACTGAGTCATGGCACATTTTTTAAAATAAAATAAGACTTTTGAGTAAATAAGAAAAATATAATTCAAAGTTGCAGTGCATAGGTTTATGCCACTGCATAGGTATAAGAGAGATAAAACCTCATGTTTCAGGGTACAATCCAACTACAAACTCCCTGAGATCATGAAAAAACTTCCAATATGGCTATATCAGTACCCAGTTGTCCTTCATAAGGGATTGGACATCTTCCTTTTCAAGTATCTGATATAGGTCACTGTACTAGAATAGAGAAACCAATTGTCTATCTGGCACGGAAATTCCTACATTTTGAGGCAGATTCTAACCCAGTATGTGCAGTACCTATGTCCACTTCTACTTTTTTCTATCCAAGTTTGTTCTCAAGTAGGGATGAATACAATTCTCACTCATGTCAACAGGCGTTGCACACAGGTATCCTAGAGAAATATTTAAGATTAGAAATTTTAGCTAAGGCATGGTAAGAGAAAGAATGAGAAAAATCTATGATAAACGGATATACATTTAGTTCAGAGCCATTTAACAGATCTCTATAAAACAATTCTCACAACTACAGGAGAAAAATAGATAGATAGATAGATAGATAGATAGATTCTATCTGAGGGAAAAGAAAGGGAGAATCGTGAAAAGATCTGGATAGCGTAGTGGTTAAGAGCACCGCCCTTTGATACGGGAGACTGCCCTTTGATATGAGAGACCGGGGTTGAGAGACCGGGGTTCAAATCCCGGTTGGTACCTAACTTTCCAGTAGGGGTCCTTGGGCAAAAGACTCCCTAACGCTTCACCTGCCTACCTCAAATATGAAAGTGACACGAACTAGGAGAGTCATGCTGGCTCAGACGTCACCTGGATTAACAAGGTCCGCGCCAGATGTTGAGGAACCAGGACAATCTGACAATAAGTGGGCTACTGGAACAAACCATTCATGGACGAGACAAGAGAACCTGGAATTGATTGAATGCTACTACAACAGTAGACCTACTGAGAGGGAATATATGAAATGTACGAGGGGACTATGGATAGATAAAAGACCTACATCCACACTTACTGAGAAACAGCTAGTTACCCAACGCTTCAACATAGTAAAGAGGAAGCTGCTCTCACAGCTTGAGATAGACCAACTCCACATTACAT